>NW_028297107.1:5892426-6078676 GCF_055798465.1 Pogonomyrmex barbatus
AATTTTTTACACAAAAACGCCTAAATGCAATGCAAATTTTATGTTTATATAACTGAATAATAACCTCTAATAGAATCGCCCGTGTTTTATATTGAATATTTATTCTAACAAAAAAATAACACATCGCCCATCGTTTCGGTGAAATAACTCAATTACGCAAATGGGACGTTTGTATCGATTGTCCGTAAACAATTTATTAGGGGAATCGATAATATCAAGATAATGTTTAATAAATAGTTGCCACTATTATCGGAGTAAGTTGCAAACAGCGTATGGAAATCTCTATTCACAGTTTTCATATTTCACGAACGAACGAGTCGTATCTAGTCGACACCAGCGAATTGGAAACCTAGATTTATTGGCCGTCAGAACGATCGTCACTTCGCGAGTAAAATTTAGGACGGCGCGGTATTTCTGCGTTTCGTGTATACGAGCACACGGCAAAACTTGACGAGGCGGCAAAAAAAAGGCAAATTATTAATAATGGATCAGAAACAATGATGACGAAAGTCGGTGATGCGCCAACACGCGATTATCGCGAGAGACAACACCGCGCTACGTATTTATGTATCGTATTTACTAAATATTCATTCTTTGTGCAAAAATATTTGCCGAATAAATGTTCGTAAAATTCATCGCCCGTCCATCCGGACAATGTCGAAAATATTTGTTTAACTTACGCAATTGTTTCAATTCGCGTTGCGCGCGACCGATACGACGCGAAAATGCCGATGCCTCGTCCAGCAGAAATGAAGGTTGGCTGTAGGTCGGCAATTTATCATTTTATAACGCGAGATCCATTTCAGCGATTTGACACGGGCATAGCTAGAGCCCTCATATTTTCATCGGTTATTTTTAATTCCTTAAGGCAGAACATTGACTTTTCATTTAAAATAGAAATTGCCGATATTTTTATATTTATATTATTACAAAATTTCAAAAACGACTAAATCTCGATTCTTGACATATTGATATTTTATATTGAGATATACGTCAGAGATTTTCTAAAATATTTATTACGTAGAAAATCTTCACAAGAAAGAAGTAATCAAAATTTTATCGAATAATAAATTCCTAATAAGTCATTAGAGAAAATAAAAACGTGTTATACGTAACGTATATTAATATTAGTATATAAAAATAACTAATTTAATGTTTCACATTTTTGAAATGATGAATTAAATAAATTACTAATTATACAACATGTCAACTTGAGGATACATTAATTGGTATTTTACATTAATTATCACATATATTATATCATAAATTTTAACGTAGAGTATTTTTAAAACATTTAGCATTCATATTCAATTCGTATTTTATCGACTAGTAAAAATTGACTTGAAAATTTGTGTGTGTTCGCAGCTGTCTTATCAGCGCTTCGAAATTTATCTATTTATTTATCATTCTTTTTTTAGTGAAACCTCTAACTGTGATCATAAGAAGACCGGGTAGGAAAGGAATCGGCAACGAGTCCCTCTTAGCGGGAAAGCGATATGACATGGAGTGCGAGACCACTGGTTCAAGGCCACCCGCGGTGATAACCTGGTACAAAGGCCGGAGAAGACAGCTGAAGCACACAACGGTAAGTAAGAAAAATAAGGAGCGTAACGGCGAGTCGCGCGGATCCTCGACCCAGAAGTAGCTGCTCCTTATCCCACCCATGGTAGCTTATACCATGGGTATATCCCGTGCCTTTTGTCCCCCGGCACAAAGGCCGCTTTTTCCCCGCTTTCTTTTCCCCGCGACTCGACACGTCCATTATTGTTCCGGCACTTTCGCAAAACAAATGAAGGGCGAACAGCCGAACTCGGGCGCGACTAATCCCAGAGAGGCGCGAACTCCCCTCTCCCCCCCCCCCCCGGCCGCGATTCGTTCTCGATTAATCAGGACCTGTTTGCTAATACGTTGTTTTAACGCGCTTCGATTCGCGTGTAATTCCCATAGCGCAGGCACGGAGGCACGTAATTAACGGCTAAACTGCTTATTATCCTCCAGTCGGGTCCCCGTTAATTAATCGTCGTCGCCCCGACTCTGGGAGTTTAAAAAAGACCGGGCGCAAAGATAACGCGCGATAACGCGTCGTCAGACTCAATTTCGGTTGTTTCCAAACTTTCCAAATTTATAAAGCTTAGAAGCTTACTTTCCTCTAGGGGCTGTACTTTCTCGTAAATTCGCACAGACGCCCGTAAGGAACTCTCGTTCCGCGTTAAAAAGTCTTTCGAATCGAAAAAAATCGCACAGGTTAAAGGTTTTTATTAGTATTTTTTTGTGCACTCGGAATTTCAAGAATAATATTCCGACTTGAAATAAGCAGTATAAATAAGCAAATGGAAAAATATTCCTCGCTGAGAGCCACAAAATGCGTTATTCAGCATTCATAATGATAGCTCGGGCATCAGTAGTTTTATCCTACATGCCTGTAAGAGGATACTCGTCGGGGATTTTATCGAAGAGAAGTCTATTGTTTGAATAAGAGTCCTTCGATATGCAGAATACTTAGGGCATTCTTGTTTGCGGCAGCAACTCTGCATGGAAATTGCCACTCGTTCGCGCCAATTAGCTTCGCGTCTGTATCAGACCTGTATCAGATGATGACACTACATATTTCGACGCTTAAAAAAAATACCCGACGATGACACTACGGATAATATCGAGATATATTTCAATACGCCACGGCGCGAGATCGCACGATCTCGTGTCAATTTTCCATCGACACTTTCGAGAGTTACGTGCGCGCTTTCAAGTTTGTTAAGAATGAGACGCTGAGCGGGCGCCGATGACGGGGCGGACGTGAGAGGGGTTGCGGGGGGGTTAAAAGGTCGAAACGTCCCGGGGAACCGATAACTACATCCCCCGATAGCGAATCTTTCCCTCGGGAGAGATTCTCGCGAAAGGAGCACAGTCATAAGGCCCGGGAGGGCCGGGACAAAAAAAGAGGGGGGAGGGGGGAGACGGGAAAGCGAAAGAAAGGGATATAAAGACAGAAAGGGGAGAGAGCGACGAAGAAAGAGAGAGAGAGAGAGAGAGAGAGAGAGAGAGAGAGAGAGAGAGAGAGAGCCGGGAATAAATAAAGAACTGGTACTCTCCCCGAACGGATTGGATTCGCCGGAGTCACATCCGATTGTGATAGCGGGTTGAAAGCGAGTCGAAAGGGAGGTTGAAAGCGACGGTAGCGTGAAGGTGGTGGCTCGGCACAGCGATGGTGGCGGTGTAGTGGCGGAGATCGGTGCTTTCGAGACGCGCCGATTGAATTAAGCACAGCCACACCACCTGTCGACTCCAGATATTTTCATTGGCGGCATGCTAATTGCCAATTAAGCTATACCGATTCAGCCGATCCCGGCCCGAACATCCACTTTACATTTACGTCTCTCTTCTTCGGGCGCCGCGCCGAGGCTGCCGAACGGCGACGTCTACTCATCGCGTTTAACTAAACGAATGGCGGCGGGCGGCAAGCAAGTTGCGGAGAACACGCGAACCTGTTCCGGGCCATAAGAGAGGCATTAATCTATCGCGCACTGTTGCATGACAATGGTATCAAAATAAATTTCGTGTATTATCGTCCCATGACACGCAGTAAAAATACTTTTTCATCTGACTCTCTTTATTTATTTATTTCGACCGGATTGACGAGTCGGAAAAAGATGTCGGAAAAAATATACGTGAACGTGAATTTTTCGAACGTAATTCGCGTAATGATAAAAAAGATGTAAGATAGAGAAAGATGTAAGATAGAGAAAAATAATAGATAATAATAGAGATATTATGATGATAATAATAGAGTAATATTATTTCACTATTATGGCTAATAAATTATTACGATAACAGAAATTAAAAATGACGAGTAAAAGAAGGTTTAAATGTGAAAAACTGAAAGAAACATCAGCGTCTAGAATAGAAATAAAATGACTGATTCCAGCTGTAGGTTTCGTACTAATGTAATAATAATGTATAAAAATTAATTCTACGCCGAAATAAAAATGATAAATGAAGCGTATGTCTTTTGCATCTAAATACGATCGTACTATATTAAAAAAAGAATTGGAATTGATGCTGACATGCCTTTTTTTCCTTTCTTCGAGGGGAAAATATTGATCTTTAAGGGAGTGACATCGGAAACTCCCTCCGGCGCTGTAACTGCGAGTTGCATAATACTTGTCAAAATGTTATGATACTAAAAGCCCTTTCCGCTAGATGCGGTCGTTACAAGAGCGGACGCACGGTGCGAAAATCCGCGTCTGGACCGCCGGGAATATTCGACATTATCCGATAATGTATGTATCGTCAAGAGCACATTACTGCCTGGCTTCCTGGAGTGTCTGCTAAACTACATCCGAACGGAGCAGAGGCAAGGAGCCCGCCCCGCAGGGAATCGCCATTTATTAATCACGGACGTAATGAATGAAACGCCAAATCGATAGGAATAGGTACGTCACGTGTAATTATGAAAATTAAGTTGTCTCCATAAATCGCTGTTTTACACCGCGTGGCCCGATGCATCGATCGTCGGTACAGTTAATTAATAATTGTTGAGTAATAGTTATTAATCGCGTGCCAATTTGATGATTAAAATTAAATTCTTGTGGAATCCATATTTAATATTAGACCGCTCGGCTGTCGGTTGAATTTCCATGTCCATAAAGTTACGATATTATATATACGCTATCGATTCTATTGACATATCCTTTAGGATATGAAATGTAGTGGGATGTAGGTCAGTCCATTCATCTCAACTTACCTCATCTCACCTATATCAAAACGTAATAAAAATATCTAACATTTCATTCGAACCGCTGAAAGGTTGAGAATAATCTTGATATTTTAAAATTAAGATATCACATGTAGTTTTCATTGATTGTATAAAATTCGGATATTCTTGGAATGGAACGAGTTTGATTTAAGCAATTGTTTATGACCGAATATATCCGAACTCAAGTTGGATCAAACTGTTAAATCTGATCATGTTATTTCTTTTCCATGTTAAACTCATATTCATTATGGGATATTTTTGAGGTATTTTGATCCAAAACCATGTTATCGATATACGAATAATAATATTTGATGCACTTCTTTGATGTAATTTCTGCGCATGTAGGACGTACGTTCCAGAGTTCATCGTACTCGCGTTCAGATTCGAATGGGAGTACCTCGGTCACGTCGAACGTTCTGGAAACTTCCACTAGCCAATGCCAGGACGGCTCGAATCGTGATAGTTAGGTACGCACGGCCCCCCTGGGGGGCCCGACATTATCGATAATCCGGAATCGGAGCTGTAACTTCCGCGCGTTGGCTCGCGTATACGGCAACGCGCGGCGCACTTTAGAGTCGGCGTTGTCTCCAGCGCCGTTGACGTGCGGTCCTAATTAATTTCACGTAGTTCATTAACGAACCCCGGCCGCAATGCTTAACGACGTTTTGGCGTCTCCGCGTATCGGGAGCTCCGCAGCGTATTCCCAGAACGGGCGAAAACTCCGTTATACTCGCTGATTAGCCGTGCAAACGTTGCCACGTGCAATACGCGTATGTTTCGAGTTAGATAACAATAGATAGTAGGAAATAGTTCTAAAAACTATCACAATTGTCATTATATGTGAAAATTTGTTTTATATTCTACAAAAGAGAAAATACTACGTGTATGTGTGTGTGTGTGTGTGTGTGTGTGTGTGTGTGTGTGTGTGTGTGTGTGTGTGTGTGTGTGTGTGTGTGTGTGTGTGTGTGTGTGTGTGTGTGTGTGTGTGTTATTACATACTGTATGTAATAAATGTAATAGTCATCATGAAAAAAATGTAAAATACTATAATACTACATAAAAACTACAACAAGAAACAATAACATAATATAAAAAAAAAAAATATCAAGTAATTGATCGTAGATCAACAAGCACTTTACACGTCAATATCACGTTATATATCGTCAAAATTACCTCGATATATTTTTTATTTTTTATTTATTTTTTTTTTGCAATACATAGAAATATTTACAACCTCATGGCGATAGTTGGATCGTCAATATTTTACTTTATGGATCAATATTTTACTTAGAGATAATCCGCTCGCAGTTCTTGCACTCATCTATTATTCTATCACAAGTATTGTACCCTCGCCCCAGTTTTTCGATTATCTCCCTCTACACACTAGGCGGACAGCTCTCGCTTTTCCCTCTGTAAATGAAAAATAAGCGAAATCCCTGATCGGAATCCGTGCTGCTTAGGAAAGATTCTCGCCACGTCGGCGGAACTTGAAGCTTTTTCGAGCGTCTGAGTGCCGGCGAGGACGAATTCCCGACAGATGTTACCACGGTTGCTTACGACCCGCCCCTGCGGAACCTAATATAACCGAAATTAACCATGGTGAGCGGCGCGTCGAATCAGATTTTTCTCATCCTTTGTTTTCGCTGTTCCGCTTTCCCTTCGCCATCTTGCGCCATGGAGTTATACCGTCCGAGAACGTTCCGAAACGTTATCTTTTTCTCTGTGCGAGATTATTTTTTTTTTTTAAATTATACTTGTCCATTTCGCTCTCTCTCTCTCTCTCTCTCTCTCTCTCTCTCTCTCTCTCTCTCTCTTTCTCTCTTTTTTTGACGAATGGGAAGCGAAGAGCGCGGCATGTTGCACCCTTTAATCCCTTCGTTGCTGGCGTCCATTTTAATGGAATACACATTCAATTTTGCTAGAATTTATAATATGTATTTTCGAAAGAGGAAATAACATTTAATTCCCATGGTGCTTCATACTTTTATCTTGCCGTTATGACTCATATTATTACTCATATTGCGTACATTTATATACATATGTAATGTGAGTCATGAAACCGCAAGCTTTCTATCTCTAACTCACATTTCGCTTGCTCCTATATATAATATTCTATTTTTTAAAATATAGTCCGATATTTCTCGTCTCTTGTGACATCAATGTATCAAATTCTCATACAAGTCCTGCTGTTAAAATTTTCTTTGGCTGTCCTTATTTATAATTTTTGAAGTGTGCAAGTGAATCTACTCACAGTTTTAATATGTATATGTACTATTGATATATCACAAACACATATAAATATATAATATCAATTACAATTCAGAAAGTAAAGGGGGAACAGGATCTGTATCTTTTCCTTATCTTTTCCTTTTTGTTTTTCTTATTACGTTTCTTCCGGCACGTGCATTCCGCCAGCGACAGCGTTTGTCATGTTGCCACTCACGTCTTTAGACTTTAGATTTCTTTAAATATATCTTTATTCATGAAGTTATGTATGTAAAGAAACATAATAAAATTGTTTTTAAATATATTTTTAGGATTATATAATCTGTCAAATAAATTTTCTTATTTTGTATTTTATTCTGTGTTTTATTTATTGTATGTAATCAGAGTTTTTAAAATAGACATAACATTTCCTTATTTTTTTATTATATTTATATATTCAAGCTATTATTTACAAAAAAAAACTTGGTTTACAGATAAAAATAAAATGCAGATAGAAGTTAAAATATAAATTTATGAGAAATAAAAATAAACAGAAGTTACAGAAAAATAAATAAAAAATAAAATCAAAGAATATAACGTTTTATCAGAACTATAGCATAATTTATTTTAAAATAACAACTCAGAAAATAAAAGTAAAAGTGAATGAGCTCATACGAGCCACCGCAATAATATAAATAAAAAAAGCCAATAACGAGCAGTAGAAAATAATTCGAAAATAAAGTTCAAGTATTAAAATAAAAATATTGAAATAAAGAAATACAGAATATTATTCAGGATTATTTTTGTCATATTATTAATAAGTGCAATATAAAATATTGCAGTAAGACATGACATTGTAAAAAATAAAGATATAAAGATAAGCGACTAAAACAGAAATTAACCTAGAAATATATAAGGCAAAGGAAAGATGATACAATAATATTAGTATTTATCGACATTACCAACAGTATTACGTATTCACAGAGTTACGAAAATTGGCCTATATAATAATTGTATGATAAGCATAATGATTAAAGCGCGAAGCGACTGACAATTGGGAAGCAGGATGATGATTTCCCGTGTTGAGTTTTGTGAAATCTAACCGTTGTAAACTCGAGTAGGTTAACACAAGTAACAGAGATTCTGGAGACAAGTTTGAGTAAGAGCGAGACAACGAATTGAATGCAAATGTATGTATTCAGACTCTAACTAGAAAATTAAATATTAGCATAGGAGAATTAAACGAATGATTGTAATGATAGGTCGTAATGATCATGGCTATCTTTTTAATTATTTTTTAAAATTATCTTTTAAATTTCTATTTTCTATTCTATTCAATAATTAGAATAAATTTTTAATGATTACTCACTCTCCGAGAGTGAACAGAAAATTGACATTTAAAAAAATAGTTAAAAAAAATAATTAAAAATATAGTATGCATAATTCTATTATACATACATTGTGCGTAACGAAAAGTACACTAGAAGAATTATTTTATTACTTCTAAATTGCAGAGTGTTAACTTTATTAAAATATTATAATCCATTTATGCCGCTGATCGAAGCGCTCGTCTGTCTGGCGTACTCGCTTCCACGTCACGTCGTGCGAGATTTGAATGACTTTTCGTCGTGAGAGATTGCGAGCTACGAGAGAGATTGCGAGCTACGCGTTTTCAAGAGATCGAAGCTCGGCTCAGTCGGCACATTCCTAGTTCCTTAACAGAATATAGCAGTTGGCAAGTAGGACTTTCGACTGAGCGAAAGCGCACACTCCATACTACTAACGCGCGTGCTAATTCACTTCCGCGTCGTCTTCCTCGATGAGTTCCCATACTATACGTGCTTCGACCTCAGCCGTTTCAATTCCCCGTTATATTGGCTTGCATGGGTAAAACAAAAAGTTTTGCCAGCAGATCTTAAGAAAATGATAGAAGATATGAGACAGTAAATTAGAAAATATTCCTGGTATAACGCTGAATCCTTAATTTCCGTTTTTATTTAATAATTAAAAATAAAGCTGAAAATGTGTGAAACTTCATCGTTTAGCGTATACAATATTTCGATATAATTTATTTACTTGCGAACGCGAACGCGAACGTTATACGAACGATGTGTAGACTCACGTTGCAAGGCGCCACTGTTTCCGGACGATTTACTGTACATATCGAGGTAAATCGACGTAATAGATAAAAAAGATAATTTTACTGAAATTCCTGGATGATTTGCAGGAGGAAAGATCCGAGAATCGAACCGTCAGCACGGTGGAGTTCGAACCGGGTGTGGAGGATCATGGGAAATCTATCACCTGCCGAGCAGAGAATCCAAACGTGACCGGACTCTTCGTCGAAAAGTCCTGGAAGATCGACGTCGTATGTGAGTACACATTACATTTTTCCTTAACGTTCCAATTTCTCGTGGAACCGTAAACTCGCTCACGGCCGACAGATCGCGAAACTGATCGCGGTAAATCGAATACGACACCATGACGAATGGTACATTACGGCATTTATCGATTTCAACTCTTCCTCTCCCTCCCCCCCCTCTCTCTCTCTCTCTCTCTCTCTCTCTCTCTCTCTCTCCCCCCCCTCTCTCTCTCCTCTTTCCAACCAGGCAATTTATATCGCACGCATGTGTCGTAAAAGAGGATGAAGAAATTGGCTAAGATGACAACCGCCATCCTCGAGCTCATCTTCCTTTCGGGTCCCGAATCGATCGTTTTTACGAGCCTCTTCATTCCACGCACCGAAACGCACCTTTCCCCACTTCGTCCCCTTTCTTCCCTCCCCCATTCACGCATCATTTCCTTTTCGCATCTCACGCGCTGCTCCCTCTTTTTATCACCGCCAATAAAAAGATCTTTGCGAGATTTCCTCTAAATCAAAATTCGACGTCAATTCCGTACTGGAATCTCTCGAATCGTCATGAAAAGAATATCAAATGCGCGGAGAAAGACAGTTGTCAGTAAACAAAAACGAGGCTGATTGATGAATTAACTAATACAAAAAAAAAAAACTACGATTAAAGTTACATTTTACATCTCTGATGGGCTACTTCCGTTCGCTGACAGCCAAGTAGCTTTTCCGCCTTCGTCAGACCCTTCCTTTCATTATCCGATGCAATTTCCGTCTCCCTTTACACACAGCATGTAATTCTAGAGATTTCGATATCCTCAGTTTCTCAGATCTTCAGATTCTTTGGACTTTGAAGATATCGAATGCGTCTTTCGACTCAAGTCCGATAATTACGCTTAAAGACGCCGTTTTCCAGCACCGAATGATTTCTCTTTCTCTTCTCTCTCCATTTTTCTTTTCTCTCTCTCTCTCTCTCTCTCTCTCTCTCTCTCTCTCTCTCTCTCTCTCTCTCTCCATCGCACTTATCGCGATGGGCATAAGCACGACGTAGGAATGTTATATGTACGTCGCGCGCATAACTCACCAGATTTGCCCGTGAAATTTATCACGCAACTGCGCTCATCCGGCCTCGTAAACTTTACGTTCGACTTGTCGAGAGTTACGGCACGCTTCTCGGTGCCATGCTAAAAACGACGGGTGACAACACACAACCGGGGGAGGATTATGAGAGAGGTGGTGGACGGGGGTATCTCGTCCCGCGTCCGACGGAGTCCGTTCCCGAAGTCCGAAATGAGCCGCGGTCGGAGTTATCGTTCTGGGAATCTTCAGCGCGAACGTCCACGTGTTTTTATATTCGACGGCGCCGGGAAATGATCGCATCAAGCGGTACCCGGCAAGTCCCGCGCCTCGCGCGACATCATTTTCCCCCGGCGAGATTATTATACCTTGCCCAGGCGAAATTCCACAGTCTCTCGGCTCTCGCAGTACTCGGCGCGATACAACGCTCGGACAGCGATTATAAATTTCGTACCAGTCGTAAAAGCCCGCGCACTCGTCTCTCCGATGCGTCGCGCCAGAAGAAATGGTAATGACGCTTTTATTGCCGCACTTGTCGCGCGAGCGTAAAAGCAGATTTTACACACACACACACACACACACACACACGCGCGCGCGCGCGCGCGCGCACACATGGATATACACATGGACCCTCCGGGTTCTTTAAGTCGCGGACAAACCAGCCCGCTGATGCCGCGATAAAACGGTTTAAGACGCCGGCCTTAAGTCGGCGACTCGTAATCTCAAAAGTTTTCCCGCACAAGCGTCATCCGTGTCGACGTCTTTAAATTATCGCCGGCGAAATCTTCAGCAACGCCTGTCGCCATTTAAGTAATAGCGTCCTAATGGAAACTATGATATTTACTGTAAGAAGATCGAACGAAGACTTTGAAATGGTAATCCGGAGACGGTTTTTTAAAATAAAAACTCGGAGAAATTAATCGATGCCTCGAATAAGTTTCATTATCCGAATCTAATTATTAAGCTAAATCTCATCTTCTTCAATCGACATTTTTCACGCTCGTTCTTCTCTTTGCTCTTTGAAAAGTGGGTTAGCAGTGCGCAACAAATTGAACGTATATTCATTTTAATTGTATAATACGAATAATAGGAAAAAGTGCGATGTGAGGAAGACACGCGCGCCGCCTCAGATATTTTTTTTTTTTTTTCAATTTTGCATTGGCGGGCTCGTTACTTCGGCAACGATAAATTTCTCGATTCGATACGGTTTACCGTTCGTTCGTTCTCATCTGTCCGGTGGCATCCGTTGCTGAACATCCGGCAGAAATATAGCAATCGAGGAAATACATAAGGAACGAGTGTTCGCGTAACAAGAAAAACTGCAGAATACGGGAAACGGTGTCACGTCACGTATTCGATTACGATGATCATTCCTACGAAGGTACTCCCGGACTCGAAATTACACCTCGGAAAGACGGTCCAGTGTGATCGATCCCTCGGCTTGGACGTCATCACTGTCGCTAACGGTGAGGGAAGATTGAGCTTCCGGTATATTTAATCCCTTCCAATCGCCTTCTAATATTAACAGAGAGAGAGAGAGAGAGAGAGAGAGAGAGAGAGAGAGAGAGAGAGAGAGAGAGCAGACTTTGCAGTAATTTATAAAAAGAGAAAAAGATAAACTATTAAATCAACAGTTGAATCAGCAGCGGGTTAAGTTCGGAGGGGGTGACACGATCGGGCTAATTAGTACTATCTCGCGGAAATACGTGGTTTCAGAAAAAGAGAAATGGCTCGGCCTGGAGAACGGGAAATACATTGCGATGAGCGATAAGGTTCCACGAAACGATACGCCGTGGAAGTAAACTACGGCGGGGAGGGGAGAGGGGGTGGTCTGAGGTATGATTAAACTAATGCGCGCGGTAAATGTCAGATACGACGAGCAAATAAAAGACTTCTAGAGAGCTATCCGTAGCTGTGAGCCGCGGGGAAACGTCTACGAGCTACCATGGGAACGGCGCGAGATATTATTGAGAGTCTCACGGGCTAGGAAAAATATCGGAGCTAATGGAGGGAGAGGTTGAAGATTATATGCCTCGCGGACGTAGCTTCGTCGTCGGAAATCGAGATACGCGCGTCTCGGGTCCAGTAATGAAAACAGCGATTACGATGCTTTTATCATAGTATTTATTATATATATAATATTTTTATAGACGAAAAGATGACTGAATGAGTGAAGTTTATAATACCAGAGTCCATCCCCCTTTTTATCTCATTTTTTTGTTGTAATACTATTCTTATTATCCACACGTTATGTGAATGAAGACGAAGAGACTGATATATAGCAGGTTATATATGTGACCGTGCATGGGCCTATTCAGCGAAAGGAGGTTTGGGAGGATCAAAACCTCCCCCCGAAATTAAAAGAAAAAGTTAAAAGTTATGATTTATAAAACCTAATATTTTTCTCATTTAAAAGCAGGAACGAGGAAATATTCTAAACTTAAGAATATTGAAAAAAAGCAAATCATTAACGCAAGAAATTGCTGTTTGTATTAAGAATTAATAAAAACTCTCTTCGAAAAAGAAAATTCTGGATACGCCCATGTAACTGTGAAATAATGCATGTATATCCTTGTTGTTAATGTATATGATATAGAGAGAGATTTTAATATTTTATTCTTGCAGATCCGCCGATAGTATCGTTAAACCTCGGATCGACTTTAAGCCCAGAGGACATTAAAGAAGGGGATGACGTGTACTTTGAGTGCCACATTAGAGCCAACCCTCCATGGTCCAAGCTCGTCTGGATACACGACGTAAGAATTCTTAAATATATCCTCGTATACTGCTTTTTTATGATATCGCGGTGGTTCCGAAAATGCGCACGTATACGACACCACGTAAATTTTACGTGGTACCTGCATATAGGAAAGACTTTTATGGAGGGCTTCCTTTCGATACGTCGAAGCGTGACGCTCTCATCTCGCTCCGCACATCGAACACTGAGCAAACTTTAAATCCTTTATTTGCATAATATATAAGCTATATTGACGCGAGGCGAAGCCTCCGACACGACGTTACGTTGATACAGACCTAGTTTCGTGAACGAGAATCTCTGTCATAAATTTTATCTATATCGTCAAAATTAGCGGCAAACATACGATACAGACAATTTTACGTACAAGAGGTCGACGTTTGAATGTTATATTTTCCCTCAGTAATTTATTTCTGCATTCTCGAAAACGTGGCGGCAGTCTCTAATTCCTCTGACAAACACGCGCGTACTTTTGCGATCGGAATTATAAATTTTAAACGGTATCGTTTCTAAAGCCACGTCGTATCGAGCCGAGATTGAACTCGGTGCATGATTCCCCCGTCATCCGTGACGTCGTCGCGTCTCGGGAAATAAAAGGCGCGCAACGAGCATAAAACGGGTATCGAAGCATAACCAACGTTAGTCGGTCCCAAGCTCATGCGGGATGCAGTTGCCTCGGGAGACCACCCGCCTGCTTATTCTAGGCAGCGCCACTAGAATTTCGAAACGGCAGCCGCCGCCGCCGTTGCGCATTGTGTATATACTCACCGGCGCGGCAATTGCAGAGACGGAAGTTAAAGGAAACGCTCCCAAGGCGTGCTCGGGACTATCAGCGACAAACTTTGGCCTTGTGTATCGGTGGAAGCCGCGCGAAGCGCACCTCCTGAATTCTAATCGGCCCGATCACCCGGGGCTGCGGCCCCGGAATCACGGCACGCGAATGGCCGTGACGTCACTCGATAATCACCGCAAGTCTACTAACGACACGCGCGGAGACACCGAGCCGCGAGCAACACTCGCGAAATGTAACCGCGCACGTAACCCGGGTTTACGTTACAATAAAGTTCAATCCGCGTAATGTAGTTCGAGTTATGAAATCGGGCGGAGAACGAAACGGCTGCGCGTTAATTTCCAAGCGTCGAGGTTCCCCGATAACTTCTTATCTAACTCGCTCTACTCCTCTCTCTCGATAGGAATCTTTCTGTCGTTCGAACGGCTGCGCAAACTTTATGAGACTTATATTATTCCATTGCATGTTTACGACAAACGGAAGTTTGATCAAACTCAATTCGCAGGGTATACACGATTATAAATGATCGCGCGATACTTTTCTCGAACTTCCCCCCACCCCTCTGATAACTTTCGCAGCGCCGTTGTATGTAATATAATACAGTAAAAAGGCAGCTTGAGGAATATCTTTCAATCACTCAATTCCATAAACTTTATAACTAATAACTAATCTTATATACAGTCAATCCAGGTCATTCTTATTCCTGTCGCAATTTCTTTGTATAATTTTATAATCTCTTTCTTGCTTATATTTTCTTGCAAAAATATTTAAAGGAGTGTTGAACGAACATTTTTTTTTTTAACTCATAAGTTCATAATTTTGTTTACAATTTTAAACAGAAGATCCGTTCATGAGCTCCTAAAGCGCGCGCGGGTGCGTGGTGCACCCTTCTCCCTTCAGCCCTTGGATCTTAATGCATTAATCCAACGGCCATAACACCTGGCGGAAGATTGCGGTGCACACGTATATATGCCATAATTATATTACCATCGGTTACGCTAGCCAGGAATCCCGCAGGTGCGCGCGGCGCGATGCATTAGCTTTCCTCCCCGGTCTTTTCCGGGATCAGGTCAGGGGCCTCATATCCCTCCCGTGTTCCGTCGCTCACTTTAACCCGGCTCATCCTCTTCGCCTACCCCTTTCCCTTTCCTCGTCCCCGCCCTCTTTTCGTTTCGTCACACGGCGACCTTTCGCCGGATATACGTCGCGAAGGGTTGCGGAAAAGGGGTTAACGGTGGGCGGCGAGCAGCTGCTACCGCGTAAGAGATTTCCCTCAAAATTGCATCTTAAAAATATGATCCGACTTCATTCCGGAGGGAGAGAGCGCCCGACTATCGCACCGCGACTATGTCACCCCTTCTGCTTTTCCATATCTCTCTCTCTCTCTCTCTCTCTCTCTCTCTCTCTCTCTCTCTCCTCGCTCTCGCTCTCGCTTTCGCTCTTTCACCTCCTACCGCGTTTTTCGCCCGCGAGCTCCCTTCAGGATCATCTTCTAGTCTTGCGATCCGCGTTCTCACCCTCTAGCCGAGCTCCTCCTAGTCTTTGTATGTGCCCTCGAACGTGGGGATGGATTATCCGACCGCACCAGATTCGCGCCATTATCGTAAAACCGGCTCTTAAAACTAACTATCCACGAGCACACACGCCGGCGATCGGACTTCCCGGTGATCATCGAAGTCCCGAAAGTAACGGAAGTCGGATATCGAGCGCTCTTCCTCCGAGAGGCGTTCGTACGTTCAAGTGGAGATGAGCGCCGTAGACGATCTCTTCGCTCAATACGTTTTTCTCTTCGAACGATTATTTTTGAAACGACGCTGACGTATCCCCACCTGCTTTCTTCCAAATTGATAATCTCCCTCACGACTGACATAATACTGCGTAATAATAATGTACCGTCGCGAGACACGTCAAGTGCCGTAACTAGGGAAATAATCAACTTGTAGGGTGCCTTATTTCCACATTAATTGCTTTTCGAGTCCCGAATGCGCTTAAGTGTCATTGAGGGTGGATTTTCACGCTCGCGCTTGGTAAACCAGAAACCTTTCATTCATTTCGGCGGGGCCGATCCCTTTTATTCATCCGGAAAGGTTTGCCTAAGAATTACAAGGGCCGTTGGCACGTTCTATCTGCCAATCAATCCCGAGCTAGCAATTCGGGCAATAGGGATCCGGAGTCTTAGAAAAGCGTTTCGGGCAGCAGTAACCTTTTGAGTGGCATCGTAAAGAGGGAGAAAGAATCATGAACGATCGGAGGGCGAGCGAAGGAGGCGGGTGGAGGAGGAGAGAGAGAGGGGGGACACGGGAGGGAGAGGAAATGACGCACGAGCGAGAGGGATTGAAAGAAACCGGAAGGTGGAAGAGAAACGGGAATAACAGGGCTAGGGAAGGGAAGAAGGGAATAAGGCGAAAAGAAGGAAGAAATCGAGAAGGTGAAGAAAGAAATGTGAGGTAGCCGACATAATGGAGTGCAGTGATTAAGTTGGTTCTATCATTCACGGGGACAATAGAAAAGTTCTGTACCTACCTACAGCATCGACGAGCCAATCGGCCGGCTGCCAGTTTAGACGAGGAGAGAGCCTGAAAGGATTTCCTTCAACTCTTCATCTTTTCTCGCAAAGTGGATTGACCGAGCGTCTCATTGACTGCCGGAAAGATCCCATTAATACCGTTGTCCTGGACACGCGGAAAGATCGAGAATTTATCTCGAGCCTCGCTCTCCGTACCTATGTACACCTTCCCTTTCCATTAAGAGACAATCCGAATCTATTTTACATTAAGAAAAGACTGCGAGAGTTGCGAGTACGTCGCGCAGCCTTTCTCGAAAAGTCATTTCATCGGTCGTGTGAGAGTGCGCTTTAAATTAAAAAAAATCACGCTTTTTAAAAATAAAACGATGATCCTGCGTCTCGAATTACAGCGAGTCGATTTCATCAGCGCCAACCAGACCGGACGATATCGATCAAACTTGAAATTCCGTCTCGTCGCTGTATGATGCGCTCGTATCGGCGGTCGTATGGGCTTTTGTACATACACCGATTGGATTGCACCAGCGCGCGCCAAGGATAACGGGCTTCCGCCCTGCGGAATCGACCGCTAGTGCATTTCCCTCTCACGCGAGATTCGGCCTGACGAGTTCGGATCTTAATGTGGCACGGGGCGTGAGAGCGCGAATCGAAAAGCGCGCGCATGTGTGCGTATATGTGTGTGTGTGTATGGGGGGAGATGTTGTGTGTGTGTGTGGGGGGGGCGCGCGCGCGCGCGCGCGCGCGCGCGCGTGTGTGTGTGTGTGTGTGTGTGTGTGTGTGTGTGTGTGTGTGTGTGTGTGTGTGGAGCGTGTGTGTACGTGAGTTTTCAAGAAAGTGGATGTCGAGAATTCGGCGGGCCGTACATCAATCAATTTCACTACCATCGCGATCAAAGCGTGTGTCGAAGGTTCCCGCTAAGGGCGACTCCCCGGGACTCCGAGCGGGGGATAAGGGGGATAAGGGGAAGGGAAGAGGAAAGGAGATGGAAGTACGGATTCATTCCGTATGATTTCGATCTCGCAATTTTTCGTTTAGGAGATAAGAGAGGCGGCGCGGAATCAGAAGCGATAGCCGATCGCGTAGTCACCTACAGTCTTCGCCTGGCATTCCTAAAAAGAGCCCCCGATAGTCGGCAACTTTCGAACAGCTGTTCGGAACTACTTCCACGCCGTATCTTCGACATTACGCCGAATACACCGACCAAAATCCTGGACGCTATTGATCCCGGCTGATTCTAATGGCTCAGTACAACCATCTATCGCAGTTGCCAAACTTCCCCGGAGAACGCCAAAAACATTTACGCTCAAATCTTACATACATAAAGTATGTTTGTGTATATCTCTAGGATGGGGCATTGACGTATGCTATTTCAAAATATTAATAGCTCTTATAGTTTGGGATGTAGACAAGCATATTTACAAGCATATTTAGATATTCTTGTATTATTCCCTGCTGGCTATAAAATGCTGAGATTTATTTGAAATATTTTACAACATAAAACCAAAGAATCTATAGTTAGCCTTCAATAATATAAATTTAAAAAAAATGCTTTTTAACATTTTTGAAAAGATACTTATAATGCATAATAGTTATTTTTTTGCCAAAAAAGTCTGTGTTACTTTAATTTTATATATTTTATATATACCATTGTTCTCAACTATGAAACTTATTGCATCTTCATTTCGAGATATATTTAAAAAATAAATATTATTTTTGTTATTATTATATGAGCACATGTAATTAAAATTTAACACATAAAATTACATCATTTAGGAAACACAAAGATGATTTTATCTATTGTCTGTTGTCTACATATTCTATACATTTTCTCTTTTTATTTTAATATTTACTTTAAATGTGTATTAGTTTAAAATTTTGTATGCCAGTCTAAGGCTTAATCGCGATAATTCTCAATTCTCGAACCTCGTATTTCGATAGAATGTTGGAAAGAACGTTTGGATGAAGGGACCATAACCGTTCTGCGCGGAAAATATTTCGCGGAAAGCTAGTCAAAAACAGTACGATCCGCGCAACACCGTAATTGATCGACTCGGCACCACTCGTTTCCATCGTAATAAAATCGACAACACACTGCAACGCACTGCGAATATTCGATAACGGCGCATCTCCGCATGATCCCGCGTGTGCAATCGGGATTGCGCCACTGTTAAAACCAAAATACAAATAACTAGTATCGGATCCCGACGCACACATGTGACATGTTCACGATTGTGCATTATGATGTATTCACGAGTTACTCGGCTGTATTGCAAACGGTGATTGAGGGAACGGCCGCTTGCGAGCGGATGAGGAAGGACCGAAACAGGCTGCGACTGTCTTATGAGAATAAGCGGAATAAGGCAAGGCAAAAAGGAATAGGAAGGAAGGAAGGAAGGAAGGAAGGAAGGAAGGAAGGAAGGAAGGAAGGAAGGAAGGAAGGAAGGAAGGAAGGAAGGAAGGAAGGAAGGAAGGAAGGAAGGAAGGAAGGAAGGAAGGAAGGAAGGAAGGAAGGAAGGAAGGAAGGAAGGAAGGAAGGAAGGAAGGAAGGAAGGAAGGAAGGAAGGAAGGAAGGAAGGAAGGAAGGAAGGAAGGAAGGAAGGAAGGAAGGAAGGAAGGAAGGAAGGAAGGAAGGAAGGAAGGAAGGAAGGAAGGAAGGAAGGAAGGAAGGAAGGAAGGAAGGAAGGAAGGAAGGAAGGAAGGAAGGAAGGAAGGAAGGAAGGAAGGAAGGAAGGAAGGAAGGAAGGAAGGAAGGAAGGAAGGAAGGAAGGAAGGAAGGAAGGAAGGAAGGAAGGAAGGAAGGAAGGAAGGAAGGAAGGAAGGAAGGAAGGAAGGAAGGAAGGAAGGAAGGAAGGAAGGAAGGAAGGAAGGAAGGAAGGAAGGAAGGAAGGAAGGAAGGAAGGAAGGAAGGAAGGAAGGAAGGAAGGAAGGAAGGAAGGAAGGAAGGAAGGAAGGAAGGAAGGAAGGAAGGAAGGAAGGAAGGAAGGAAGGAAGGAAGGAAGGAAGGAAGGAAGGAAGGAAGGAAGGAAGGAAGGAAGGAAGGAAGGAAGGAAGGAAGGAAGAAAAAAGCGGAGAATGGAAGGAAGTATGGCTGCGGCTTGTTGGCAATTTTTCAAAGAATCAGTGCGCCGTCTGACCGGAATGAACGATCTCCTCTCTCATCCTGCAGAAGTCCTTTCTTTTTCCTCAAACTTGTTCCTTTTCCGTCTAACCATATGAAAGAAAGAGAAGAAAGGAAAGAGACAGAGAGAAAAGCTGCGAGGATCACGCGACCACACAGGATCTTTCTGTGATGGGAGATGGTTGCTGTGTCCAGAACCAAGCGAGCATTCCTATACGAGAAGGAGGGAGAGGGGAGGGGCTGTCCTCGTTCGAAGGGCGCGAAGAAGAAATTCGATAGAAATTCGATCCGAGAAGCGATGCCAAAACGAAATTGGACGGGCCGTCCGGGTGTGGGATGGTCCCAAGATTTCGTGGACCAACGAGGGGAGACGTCTCCTAGATGCATTCCTAGAAATCGAATGTCGTGGATGGAATGTTTATCGATTGCTGCGAGAGCGTCTATGAACCGGAAAGGGACGGTTTCTGGATAAGTAACGCGATCACCGTTTTGGCCGCACCGTTCTGGCCGTTCAGGGACTGAAATAATTTCGAATTGGCGCGCAATTACGACCAATTGATCCCGTTTAACGCACCAGTATCGCTACAATGTCTTTTATAAGGAATTGTCGGAAGGAAGGTATCAAAGACACGGAGATAGATAACATTAGCCGTTAGCGAGTAGCAATTCTCTTAGGCCGATACAATTAAGTTTGTCGATAGGTGGGGTGTCAGCTGTCTGCTCTCGGAGAATGGACACAATGGGGAAGTTAGTTGATCCTCATTTACGGAGCAAACCCTATGAAATCTAATTATCGGAAGCGTAATGCTCTCTCAGCTTCTAGTTTTGGAACTGACTAATCAAAGGGCCTTGTTGCGTTCGCCGCAGCGCCATAATGAAATTAAATTAATAAACGTTGAGCCAAAATGTGCCGCGTGATTGGATGAGGTATGCGATTTTCTTGTGGAAAATTTGATACTACCATACTGTGTTCGATAAAAGAATCCATAAAATCCGACGTATGAATCTTTCCGAACTACGTCGAGTGATCTTGCCACTTGAAGATTTTTGGAATATATTAATCCGCGAGTTCTTTCCACGAGAACTTTAGCCCTCGACTTCCGCGATATCAGTCCAAGTTTTGCAATTTTCCGCTTATTTGCCTTCGGTTTTAACTCTACTATTGTACTATCGGGCGAGTACAAATACGCGAATGATCGCAAACTACTTCGGAATCAGGACGAAATTACTGGCGCGAATCTACTTACGCGGACAAATATAAGTACACCAGGTGGAGGAGTAGATTGGATAAGTAGAAGGAGGCGCAGGACGGATGGTGGCTCTTCGTGGAATGGCTCGGTCGCAAGAAAAGATAAACGAAAGTCAGGAGCTGACTACACAGGACGATATCGTGCTATTCTCGTCGGGACGACGACGGGGAGAAACGCGGACGGGGAAAACGACGAAAGAACGGAATCCCGGACTCGTGAGAACGGAAAGGTGGAGGCTGGGGGATTCGAGTCGCGAAAGGGAACTTTAAACTTCGCTATCTCTGCCGAAGCGGGAATACGCAACGGGACCATACGTGTAAGCCGCCACGATATCGATCTCCTTGTGTAGCGAATCTCCATCGCGGAGTGTCTCTTTGATGGTCGTTTTGACCGATAAGCCACGACGATTCTCCATCCTGACGTAAGCAACGTGAAATAAAGCGCAATCTCTCCGAACGATTTTATTTTCACGGGGATAAAAAGAAGCTCGAAAAAAATTAATGGGAGGAAATTATAGAGGTCAGTGCAATATGAATAAGCGCAGGAACGCAAATTAAAAACGAGAGTTGCGTGCATAATGTAGAATCCTTTTTAATATCTTTTTTTTTTACTCTCTTTTCGTTCGTTTTTAACGAACGAAAAGAGAGTAAAAAAAATTATAAAATTTTCAAACAGAGTAAATAATTTTTGTCTCGCACTCATCGAAGCGTGTCATTAGATTGTTATAATAGATATTAGATTGAAAAATAGGGAAAAATAGGGAAAAATATATATTTTATATACACATTTAATGAAAAGTCTTTTATCCTTTCGAAGGATAAAGGAAGATTACATATACAGGCCATTGCGACGTTACCGTAATACGATCAGGATTATTTTGTAAGATTATTGAATATAGAGTTGTAAAGGAAACACAGGGGAAAGACGTAAAGACTCTCCCTTAAAAATTCCTCCGCCGGATTTAACGAGGTATAACGTTTAACGAGTCCTTTCCGAGCTTCGTCTCTTGCCGCAAGTAAATCGAAGATAAACCTCGGGATTTAACCGGGGCTTAACCTATGCTAAGCGCGCTAAACCTTCCAGCCTAGACTCGACCACATGGATGGCTGGTTACGTAGATTACAATGCAGTTTAATTGAGTTACGTCGCTAATGGCTACAAACACCACGTTCGTCATTCTTTGGTTTTTTTTTTTGTTTTTACTATTCTCCCCTCTTTGTTGCTTTTTATTATGCTTTATTGAAAAAAATATATTTCGTACACCGTGTGAATTTAATCGAAAAAAAAAAAAAAAAAAACTCCACTGTATATCCGCGCGTTCAATTCGCATGATCACAATACGAGTGACTAAAATGCCTAAAATGCCTAATATGTTTCTGATATTTTATTTGACGCTTTATGGGGCACAGCGTTGAGAGAGGCCGAAAATGTGAAAAATTTTATCGCGCTTTTTCTAAATCGTCTCGAATTTATATTTTTCTCTTTTAAACAAATTGAAATCGTTCTTGATTAAATTCATCGATATCGACGTGATGCAGTTCAGAAAATAAGTTCCCCAATTGTGTCATCGACGTTCCGCACGTCGTTATGCACCCCTAATCGCGCAACAGGATGGATTTATCAGTTAATTGAGCACAAGTAATTAAATATTTCCGCACTATTGTCGTGAAATTGCGCAAACGAAAAATACGATGAAAGGGGAATAGAGGGAAGAAGGGAGGAGGGGAGGATTTCAACGGGGGCCGACGTCGCGACATCGCCGTGTCGAGCTACCGAGATTATAAAACAATTGAATAAATCTACTCCTTCGAGCAGCGTCCAGAAGAAAGAATCCCGAAGGGATAGACAGACAGTGTTGGAAGAAGGCATCTCTGAACTTACCTCTTCTCCTCGCCCCTCCTCGTTCCCGGTCTACACCCCCTCTACGACCCTCGCCAACTTCTCCAAGATTCAAATGGCCTCGTTTCAAATCGATTTCGAATTATCTTCGGCGGATTCTGGCGGAACGGGAGAGAAGAGGGTCCGCCGGTGTAATGGAGGAAACGGTAGTGAGGTAAGAGATATAAGAACGAAATGGCGGTGAGGGAATGATGGAAGGGAACGGTAGGGGGGGGGGTAAGGGATAGGATGAAAAACTTAAGGGACTTTTACTGGCCGAGGAAATGTTTGCCGGCGAGACAAAGACTCGCCCGACTTTGTCGTTTCTCCTCTGATTAAATAGGCAGGACCGCTTTTACGGGCAATGTACTATGGCGGGCATACGCCAACTCTGAGATATTTCTCTTATAATCTCGCTCGTGTATTGAATCCTTGCAGCGCGTTTTCAGCAAAAAAATAAAAAGATTGAAAAACAGTGAGATAAAATTTAAAAAAAAATTGCCTATTAAACACGAAAGAATGGCAAAATGACGCTATTCTACCAATCGCGAAAAAAATAACTTCTGAGAATCTTCTAAAAATTGCCTGTTGTACGCGAAAGGTGATAGGACGACGTCTGCTGTCAAATTGTAAGAAAATCACTCCCGATGATAATAAATTCGATATTGATTTTTAATAATCAACTTGGTAATTACGTTATGAACTACGGCGGTTTGCCAGCAACTAGCCTGTAAATTAGGTAGTAGACAGCGGTCGTGGAACTTTCGAAGGCCGTCTCTCGCCTGATTAAGCGGTTCGGCTTGCATTTGGCAATGGCGGCAGCGACGGCGGCGTATGCACCGACTCCAGCTACTTGTTGGCCCTGACGTGCGGCTGTTCCACTCCGCTCCGAGTTCGTTCCCGCTGCAAGTTTCAACGGAGTGCGATATTAGCACATTCGTCCCGCTTCTCATTTTGCTGCGAAAACAGGGACAAAGTAAGACATAATGGAGCATTACCCTTTCGGAGCTAATTAAAGCGGCAAATTTGTTACGGCGACATGTAACCATGCGCGGCTCTTCTCACCGACCAGTAAAACTGGTAAAATCGTATTTGTCGTGTACGTCTGCTGTCAGATAACGCGGAACGTGTTACTCCGGGCGTATCGTTAACGTAAACGATGTCGCAACAACAGTTTTCGCGACGTGTATCCTCTGATAAAAATTGGAAAACGATTTTTTTTTTTTTTTTTTTTTTTTATTAAAAATATCGAAAGGATACGTTACAGCCTTGTTTGTTTGTTGCAAGTTCATAATTTCTAATAATAATCTCTCATAATCTTTAATAATCAATTTAAACGAATCAAAGTAAAAATATTATTATTTGTATCTTTCATATTACAGTTCGATAAAAATAGCAATTGGATATATAATTAATATTTGAATATAATTAATTAAAATATAATTCTACATCCAATTATTTTATGCAGATATATATATACAAATATGCGAGCACAAAAACAATCTCGGTTTCGTGGGAGTTCTTAATGACGCATTACACGAATGCGACTCGTTAACTCGTTCGAGTTGCAACAATATTATATTGCGCGTGTAATAGCGCGTACGGCTCCGTCGTAATCTTGCAAGATACTTCCCCTTTGTCTTTTGCGGTCGTAAAAGCGCTCGGTCGGTCCACAGTGGCATTCCTCGGGGTGGAGGACGAAGGGGATGGGGCGGGGGGGGGGGGGGAAGGAAAAAAATGATACGATAACGAACAGGTCGTAACAGGCAGGAAGACATCGTTGCGAGACGCGCGCTGTTGCACTTATCTCTAATTTATCGCGAAATTAGAAAATAACGAGAAATGAAATCGCGCGCTCGATCTCGCGGCAGAAACAAGCATCCTCTCGCAGAGAGGATTGCTCTTTTCTCCTTCTCTTTTTCTTTCTCGTTTCCTTCCTCTCTGACAGATAAATATACACGCGCGGGCGCGCGCGTCAGTGTCGCCGAAATCTCGTTTTCGTTGCGCAATTAATTAATAACGAAATTAATTTTAATCGAAATCTTTTTTTTTTTTTTGCAGAATCAGATCCTGGCGCACAACACGTCGGCGAGAATCATCTGGTCGAATCAGAGCCTCGTCTTGCAAAGTGTGACAAGAAGCAGCGCCGGCCGCTACGTCTGCGCGGCAACGAACGCTCTAAACGAGACGCGCAGCGAACCGCTGCACTTTCGAGTTAAATGTAAGTTAATTAAAATATCCGCGGCAACGGCCGGAGCCGAGTATCCGCTACCCCCGCGCGTTAACGTACGGGAAAGGGAGAAGAGGGGTGTCTTACATTGAAAATCTTACGAGATCCTTTACTGATAATGGACGGTCTCTAACTTTTGCACGTAAACTCACCGTCGGAAATCAGATTCGGGAATAAATATTTCAAGAGCGCTTAGCGCCGGGCTACATTTTTTAAACTCGATTCCCGGAATATGGCCGCCAGACGGCGTATACGGGAGCCGCTTCCAAGTTTCGTGAAAGAAGTGATTCGTATCGTGGCTTAGGAAATACGCGCGCGCGCGCGCGCGGTTCTCGCTCTTGAGAACTCTCTAGAGCACGAATTATCAAAGCGGCACTCGCGAGTAAGAGATCTCAGGCGGGAGAGGCATGAAAGGATCTCGTGCACTTTTCTTGTAGAACGTACAATTTGCGAGGTATTTGGGAGAAAATCCGAATTCCCGTTTCCAGATATTTTTCGGTGAAACGCCACACACGCTAGCTCGGGAGGTTTCTGAGATACTTGAGAATCTGTTCCATTAAAAAATTCAAATATACCAAAATGAAATTTTATCACTTTACCGAACTCGTTTTTTTTTTTTTTTTTAATTTCACTTTTGAGCTGCTTGTAACTCCAAGCGTTGCGATGATTCTTTTTTTAATATAAGCGACAAAATTTTGCGCTGGCTCGCACAGGACACTTAATCTAATTCGTAAATCTATTCGGGAGTATTTGACACGCTTTATTACACGCTGAGGCATTTAATATGAAGTCTCCAACGCCATTTGCAGAACCACATACGAGTTCCAATCCCGTGCGGATAGGCGTGTTCCTCAATATTTAACCGTAGATCGTGACGACCTCGTAAAGATAGAGGAAATAGTCTTGGATAAGCCAGAATCTCGCGAGCATCGACGAATCGAAATCGGGATGGTTTCGTAGTTTATTTCCTTGGATATTACGTCGTGTTAAGATAGAGGGAATAAAGTTACGTTTACGCTATCGACACTAGCCTGCTATAATGGAATTTAAGGTAGCTGGCACGTAAGCAACGAGTATGTCTAAAGCAGATGGAACAAAGAACTGCAATTCGACAATGCATTCAAATCAATTATTACAGAGAAAGCACTTCCATGTGGCATAAAAAAATTGTAAAAAAAAAAAACAGAGAGAAAGTTTTAATAATTTATTATCAAATTTTCTGAGTCAACGGCAATCTAGATATTATTTTTATTCATTGATAAAGTTTTTTTTCAAATATGATTTTTTTGTAATATTCTTTCTCTTTTGTGCGCAAAAAAAATAAAGTTTCTAATAGAGTTGTCATATGCACTTTCTGCAAAAGTGATATTTGTAATATTTTTTTAAATATAATCATGTAACAATAGATTATTCATCAATGTAAATATTCCAGGCAAAAACCATACCGATTTTACCAATTTTGCAAGGTAATCGGATATCATCCACGTGCATGAAGATTTAAAATTAAACAATATTAATTAATGGCTATAATAAAATAGCTTTGTTATTTTTTGATACGTAAATGTTAATTAAATTTTATGAGAACTAATTGAAATCGAGTATTGTAATCAGGATCATCATTTAACGCGATCCATTATTAATTTTAAATTACTTAGTTTATACACACAGGTAGGAAACCTATACAGTTCGTCCGATATTTCATTACGCGTAGTCTCGAGCTTGCATTTTATATATAAACAAAGGAAAAGATTCGCGGTATAACGTAATACGGAATAAATACAATGCGCCCCCAACACTTTCGGGAGTGGTAGTTTAGTGATTTTACGAATCTCCATATTGCATTATATTAATCCATATTTAATTATATTTACATTTTCTACATGTCATATTTATCATATTAAAGATGTAGGAGATTTACACGGGCTACGCATTTCGAGTTGATCTTACGCGGATATCGCGGACAAATCCGCGTAGCGTATCATAAATACACCGCGTTTACAATTACACACCGCGTGTATACACAAACACACACACACACGCGCGCGCGCGTGCGTTTATCTTTCTATCGTAAAATTTCCCTGACGGCGCATTTGTTTCGTGCTGGTTGTTCGGATAAAAAGCGGTGATCAAAGTTCAAATATGAGGCAATTGAAAATACTACAAATGGAACAATGCGGCGTTACGAGGGAGGGAACAATAAGCCTGGTAACGCCATTCGGCGCGGCATTCTCTCTCCCCGCTTAAATTCAATATATTAAATCGTAAAAAGCTTTAACTCTCACGGAATGCGCTGCATTACGGCCATCATCGAAAATTAATAACAATCGCCTGTCTTTGGCGAATTGAATTACGATAGGGAAATGTGTAGTAATTATGAGCGTATAATAAAGCTATGAAAAGTCGTCTGTTTCTGTAATAAAAGTGACATGTTAAAAGCGATCCGGGTTTAATAATGGATACTTTCAGCCCGGGCAAAAGATCACAAGCTTTTCGAGCCTCGGATAAAACGCGCGGCTCTCGCGTTTTATATTCTTCCGGCTGCGTTCGAGCGGATTATATCGGCATTGTGATCCTTGTTCCGATTGTGCGCGCAATATCAATTTTCACCGTTCAGCCCCCCCCCCCCCGGAAACGGTCTCTCTCTCTTTCTGTCTCTCTCTCTCTCGTTCGGTTACACGGGGATGAGATACGTATGCGCCGCTCCTTGTGCGGGGTGAGGAGGGGAGGGGAGAGGCGCGAGACGGATGGAGACAAAGAGAGGCGTAGATAAACGCAGATAAATCGGGACAAATATATATCGTCGCGGGAAGACGGAGGGAGAGGGATGGTAGACCCTTTTTTGCATAACTCGCTTTGATAAAACCGAGATTCCACCGGCGGTTGAGAGGGCGGCCACCCTCCTCAATTCCTCCCAACCCTCCTCTTCCCTCCGACGCGTGACAAAACGCCGAGGCGTGTCGGAGGAATCATTTGCCGTTTACGACATCGCTGTCATTTGTGTGTTTTCCCAGATGCAACCGCGATATGTAGGTCATCATTGACATACCGTCAAGACCGGAAGACTTTTCGTCGTATACAGATAACGGCGAGGCGTTGTCTAGAGATATCTCGTCGGTCGCTTTATCTCGTCCATTACGAGCGTGGCGGATCGACAGAAAAATCTTTTTCTTCCCGTTCGATCTGCTCGATATTTCTGAAGCGACGCGGAAAAATAACGTATACGGTGTTATCGAGTAACGGTCGATTATTCCCATGCTAAATGCGATTGATGTACAAAAACGAATTCGTAGCTCTGTGATATTTTTTTGCAAAGCATCTTTTTTTTTTTAGCGACGACGATTCGTTCGAGTCACAGATAAATCGATTTGCAGCAATGAATTTTTTTTTTTCGATCTCGCGTCGATCTTACTCTCTCGAAATTTGGCCGGCGAAAATCGCGGCCAGTCACTTGACTAATCATACTCGGACAACGTTGTCGTTCCTGAATAGCGGTCTCTCGCGTCGTTCGTCGAGATTACGATCGGCAATTAACGTTTTTGCCACCTAATAATAAATGCCGCCGGATTCTCGCGTACGCGAGAAACCATCGTGTCTCTAAAAAAACTTTATCTCTCTCGCAGCCATGATAATTTCTGGCTGGCGTGACAAAGCGAGGTGAGAGCCGTTGACGTAAGACGGTGACGGCGAGGGAAAAAGCGCCGTCACTACATAAAAACCCTGTACTCTAAGGCTAAAGAGGACGAGCTAAAGAGCGTAGCATTAATAACGTTTATCGAGAAGCGCAATTAATACGCGTCGCTCGTCGCCCGAGTAATCTCTTGACGAGACGTGGCCGAAGGCGAGAGGAGAGAAAGCGTAAGGCAGTCATTTTGAAATTTACAACAGTAATCCGCAAATGAAATCTGCGCGTTTTACTCTCGCGAGTAAGAAAGGAGAAACAACGCTGATATTTACTTTACATCCCTCTCGACGTACGCGTCTGCCGATTATTATTTTAAAACTTTACTTTATGCAACACGGCACGGTTTTGCATTTCATCACATTAAATCATCGGACATGGGTTTTGAAACGTAATTGTGGAAATGCAAAATTCTATACTCACATACATCCTTCAACGTTCACCTTTCGCGAAAAATTTTGATTAATTGCAATAAATTTCATAAATTCTGCGTCGATGGTAAAATTTATTAGTACGATGCGCACGCGAGATAATCATGAATATAATTTTCCAATAAAGAGAGAGTCTATTGATTATTATTTTAAAACTTAAATTAATATAATCTCATTTTGCATTTTATCCAATTAAATCATTAAACATGTATCTCGTAAGTCATAATTATATGAAAATTTAAAATTCTACATTTCTAATTCTGTCAATTTCACATTTCGTGGAAATTTTAGTTAAATAATTTAGTTGTAATAAATTTCATGAATTCTAACATCGATAATAAAATTTATAATACGAACTGCTGTGCGTAACTATGTACGACTGAATAATTTCCGATAAAATCTTTATTTTATAATTTATTATTTTAAAACTTGATTATTGTAATAATCTCATTTTATCAAATTAAATTAATAAATACTGTGTTTTTTTGAATCGTAGTTATGAAAATTTAAGACTCCATATTTCTAATTCTTTTAATTTTATATTTCGCAAAAATTCTAATTAATTGCAATAAATTCTAGTATCGATCGTAAAATTCATATGTGATAACCGTGAATAATTTTTCAATAAAACTTGTCTATTATTATTTTTAAATTGCAGTTAACGTAACAATCTTGTTTCACATTCGCCGGCAAATTAAAAATCGTCGAACATGTGTATGTCCTGATTCATAAATGTGAAAATTCAAGATATTATGTTCATAACTCTTTGAATTCCGCTCTTGGCTCGGAAAGCCTGATTGTTATAAATTTCGCAAATTTCACCGTTCACAGTAAAATACGTAGTACGGTATTATGATCATTAAAGGACCATCCTATTGCGTTATAAACTACGCAAACCACATAACTCATAGAAGAGAAGAGAAATCCTCTCGCCTCTCGGTAGCGCATACAAATCGATAATTCCAGCATTACAATCCAGAAAAATGTAAAACATTCTACAACCCTTAAATTCCATACTTTACATCCTACACTTTAAATCCTACACGACATCCTGCCGATTATTGTCGGCCGAAACTTTAATCAAGCGTCCGGTCATGTTTCGAACTGTCTCAAATTAAAACGCGTCCACTTCGCGTAAAGTGCGAAAATACGAGATTTCACGCTTCGTGGCTCTTTGAATGCCACTCCCCGTGCGGGAAATGCCGATTGTTATAAATTTCGCGAATTCTAAACGCCGACGGTGGTGGAGAGAATCCACACGGTACGGTGCGATGGTCATCAAAGGACCACCCCGCACCGTCATCGTTGCAGGCTCTCCAGAGCAGCGAGGGAAGGAGACCCTTTTCGTATGCCTGCTCTCCCGCTGGTATGTACAAATCGATAATTCTGCTTGCAGTCGCCCCGGTGTGCAAGGAGGACCGAATTATAGTGGTCGGCGCTTCGCGGGGCGAGTCGCTCGACATCGCCTGCAAGGTGGAGGCCGATCCGCCGGCGCACAATTTCCGGTGGAAATTCAACAACAGCGGCGAGACCCTGGAGGTGGCGCCCGGCAGGTTCTCCATGGAGAAGTCGAACGGCGTAAGCGTGCTGAGATACACGCCGTCCACCGAGCTGGATTACGGCACCCTCTCGTGCTGGGCGGACAACCTCGTCGGTACCCAGTCGAGGCCGTGTCTCTTTCAGCTGGTAGCAGCCGGTGAGTAGACACGCGACAAGCACATCGCGGCGATGCCCGATGGAGGGATTCTTTTGGAGGACGAAATATTGCGGTCCTCTTCTGGGGAGGGGGGGTTAGGAGGGAGGGGGGGGAGGGTTGTTTCGGGCAAATTGTTCGAGCGTCGACGTATTGACACTGCAAACTGTTTATTAGCCGACAAATCGCGTGGAATCGCGTTGTCCTGCCTTTCCTGTATTATCTTTTCTATCTAAAGGAATCTATAAGGGAGAAAAATGCGCGATTAAAATCACGCTAGAATCCAAATACGAATAACCAGAGACGATCGATGATTATCCATTTTCTCCGCGATTTATCTCGTTAGAGATAATTTTGTTAATTCAGATATATCGATGGAGTTGAAAAAAAGGAAGGAGAGCATCTGCGCAAACAGTAATTATTTAAAACCGATATTTGTCGGTGGAACGTTGTTATCGCATTAGAACGTAATTATTGAATTTCTCGGATCGACGTACATTCGTTCGACGTGGTTGTAAAAATTTCTCCGTGTTTGAGGAAACAACACATCCGTGTATCCGGGAGAAACACGCAAATAAATAGATGACTAAAATAGCGGCGTCGGCCTTTTGGAGAAACACACTCGACGTTTCGTTCGGTGCTCGAAATCGTGGAATAACGTTGGCGTTTAACAGAGGGGTGAGGTGTTCGCCGGTACGGGGCGCGGCGCCTCATAATAAATTCCCGAACGAAAATTGTAAAATTAGGAGCATTTTTAATCGCGCGCGAGAGCCGCGCCGGAAAGCGCCAAAAATGCGCGGTTGAAATGTAAAATCGCCGCTGTGTTTTTGCGAAATCTCTCTCGGCGGGGGGGGGGGGGGAAGAGCGCGACGTGATTCCCGCGAATCATCGCCGCGAGTACAATGGGAGGCGACCAATCATCGAGCGTTAAATCGGCATTAATCCCCAGGCGAATTTTTTCGCGTTTTCTCGTTCTCCTTTTTTCCCTCTCCCTCCTCTCCTCTTCCCTCCCCCCTCCCCGACCTCACCACCCCCGTCCGTGCGTGATCGACAGTGACGTTGACATGGCGATCGGCCGAGGACGTATTGACGTTGACGAATACGTCGACTGTGAGCGGCACCGGTGTGTGCCTCTCGTCCTCCCGTTCGTCTCTGTCCTCTCCCCCCCTCTCCTCCTCCATCCCAAAAATAAAATCGTCCGTCCTCCTCTTGCGCGCACCGTCCGCTCCTTTGCCTCGATATCGAAACCCTCTCGCGGTGCTCCGCCAATGCCAACGACCCGTAAACCCGATGGCATGATATTATTTTTGTTGAATCCTTTCTCGTTCCTCTCCCACCGTTTACCACCCCCCTCCCTCCCCCTTTTCGACGTTATTGATGTCGGTTAGCATTCCGCGAAGCATTTCAGTAAGGAATATGCCCGTCGAAGCGTGGAGGAACGGGGTAAAAAGACGGGATTTCCGGGACGGAGTCTCACGACAGAATCGAGGATTGCGTTAGATGCCACTCGTTACGCATATCGAACAAGCGTACAATTGGAATTCCGAGACGTATCGAAATTTATGATTTCTCGAACGCATGAATGAAGCGCGGATATTTCGCTCTGACGAGAAATCACGGTGTGCCAACGTAAATCAATAATATCGATAAGTCTCGCGGGGCGAGTTGCGAATTAAAAAAAAAAAAAGAGAAGAAGAAGCGTAAGACATCGTGGATACATTAAATGTGCACTCGTGTTATTGCTTACTCGTGAGTAAGTAATTTTTCTTGGGAAAAATTTATTGCAATGCATTTCCTTGCCAACGAAACGTAGAAATGAACTGCACATATTTTCGCTCGCCCCGTAGTCAGGTTACACGTGTTTTGTATAGTAGTTGGCATGCTGATTCTTTCGACGAGGAAAAATATAAGGAGACCACGCCATTTCGCGGAACATCCGGTTTGACGAAATTAGCCGTCCTTCTTTGTCCGCAAAACTAATTTGAATTTGTCTCCATCCATGGTCTTTTACAAGCGCGAGAGCGCGGGTACATACGAATGTTAGTTCTGTCGAGTTACGTGGCAAAGCGACATAAGAAACGGAAGGGCAAAGACCAGCAAGGAGAAGAACAAGCGCGCGTAAAGTACAAACGAAGCATTGTCGAGATTCAATATACGTCCTGTAGATCCGCGAGTCATAACGAGAAAGAAGACGACAACGACGACGACGACGACAACGACGACGACGACGACGACGACGACGACGACGGACTTTGTGACAAATGAAATCTCGGAGTGGATGAACGCGAAACGAGCGCAATGAATATCGAAATTAGATAAAAGAAGATAATGCGCGTGTAAAACCTATTGTATCTCTTCCTCTCCCCCCTCTTTCTCTCTCTCTCACTCTTACTCACTTTCTCTCCCCTCTCCCCTCTCCCCTCTCTCTTCTTCACTCTTTTTCTCTTCCTCTTTTTCTCTCTCCTCTTTTTCTCTCTCTCTCTCTCTCTCTCTCTCTCTCTCTCTCTCTCTCTCTTTCTCTCTCGGTCGTCACTTCTAATAAGGATAGAATTGATTTCGGTCAAAAGGAAAACAAACGTGACGTGCCTTTATTCTCGAACGAGGGGGAAAACGAGATCCTGACGGCGTGGAGGATGTGTCACGCTGACACATCCTCCGGTGGTGGCCGGCTGGGGCGGGGGCGGACTCGGAGAGGTGCGGGAAGAAAAAGGGAGCAGAACACATCTCTACGCCCATTACGATCCTGGTACACTAAATCTTTGCCACTCGTGGACACGCGAGCATTTTTCACTCGCGCGCCGAGCTTGATTTCCGAGGAAACGAGAACGCCCGAGCCAACCTGTGGAGCCGCTTTCGGATGTATAGACGCGTACAAGGTGTCCAGAAAATGTCACGAGACGGAAGTGGCGGTCATGCGTGTCGCTGAGAAAGATTTAGTGCCGAGGGGTAGCGCGGCCGCGAAAGAAAGAGAATGAGAGAGCGAAAGAGAGAGAGAGAGAGTCCCTCTCTCTCCCTTTCTCTCTCTCTCTCACAGCATTTTTGTCGGAGCTCCGGATTTTTGAACGGAAGGGTCGTTTAAGTATAAGTCACACGATGTATAAACCGTTGCTTTCTGCCCCTTCTGTAATTTCCGTCATCGACTACTCCACGTTCCAGGGAAACCGTTTCCGGTGCGCAACTGCACCCTGGCGAACCAGACGTACACCAGCGTGGAGGTGAAGTGCGTACCGGGATACGACGGCGGGCTGCCACAGAAATTCGTCCTGGAGGTTTATCACGGCGACGTCGACTACCTAGCCAGCAGCCAGCCCCTCTACAATGTCTCCAACCCGGACGAGCCTACCTTTGCCCTGGCCGGGCTGGAGGCCTCGGTCGAAGCCGGGGTCCACGTGGCGGTTTACGCGGTGAACGCCAAGGGTCGCAGTCAACCCGTCATCCTCAGCGAGGTCACGTATCGCGACGCCGAGAAGCGAACCGGTAAGTGCAAGCTCGCAAAACTGTAACTTTAGATTCTTACGAATCTCGCTCGATCGTACTTGGTCATCGAAGAAAATCGGAGGAGATTCTGGAATTCTCGATTGATCGCGTGTTCTGTTATTGACACACGCGTCAAACGGGGCGTTAAATTGCGCGCGCGTGAGTATACGAAAGTTTTGTAATATTTCCCGTCTTGTTCCCGCGCGAGAATATTCCTAACCAGGTCGATAGTCCGATACGCAGGCGGGTTGGATTATCGCGACGACAGGATGAAAAATCGCGTATCGTCTATCACTTAGTCGGCCATGAGGTCGAATGAGGAGCGTCGTTGAGGAGGAGTCAACCGAGCTCAACCTAGCTCAATTCCGGCATCCCGCGATTTCTCGGAGATTAGCGGAAGGTGCTGGTCGAGTACACGGATCGACGCAAGGTCATCGTGGGTTCATGTGGGCCTTTCGGGCGGGGGGGGGGAGGATGATTCGGATAACGGCTGTTCTCGAGGTGGGTGGTGTCAACGACGCGGGGCGGTAAGCAAGACGGATCACCACTCCCGAGACAACGTTACGAGACGAACGTACCACACCCCATTAGACATTCGTATTGCGCATCACGCTGCTTATCAAGGAAATTCGCGTCGGAATTAACTTCGAGGAGTATCGAGTATTTCGTTTTTCTCAAATTCTAGAATTATCCAATCGATATTGCCTGATACTGTAAAGTCAATATTTAATTGATGTTTGTATTAAAATGTTAGATGTTTTCTTCCCTATTAAACTTTAAAAAATTTCCAGGTAATTTCCTTGTAATTTTTAACGTTATACATTTCTACAATTAAGCTTTAAATTAAGATCTTTTTTATTTCTATTAATTAAAACGCAGGAAATATCAAATACTTTAATAAAGTGAAATACATATTTAGTGCAATTTTTAGCAATCATAGTTATCATTTAGTATCATTTTAATTATCATTGGCTTTAGTTTTCCCGTCCTTCTAAAAATTTCAGATTTATATAATTGCGAGACGCAAATTCTGAATAAAAAAAATCTTTTCCAACAATTTAATAATGTATAAATTTAATAATGAAATGAAAGCTAAAAAATATGATTTAAATCTTCATTTCGTAAAATACAATACAAATGATAAAAATAATTATTTCCAAATGTGACAATAAGAAGAGATCGACCGCTAATAATTTTCATTTGTAAAAATTTCAAGTGTAAAAATAGGCGTAAAAATCTGCAGACGAGAGTACAAAATAACGCAACGAGAACGTGGCGAAACGTTACGAGCGCGTCACGTTGCGTATCATTAAACACGGTAGCAAATGAAGCCGCAACCATCGCGCACGCAACGCGACGCAACGCGACGCAATGTAGTGTTACGTGCACGCGTATTCTCGTAAACAGTAGTTCTCGCAGTGGCCCGAGGTAAAACGGTCCGAATCAATTGTCAGCGAAGTGATTTACGGTCGTCGTGGCGTCGATCAATTTGCCGCTCGATACCGACGAACGTGCGGCAACGGTTCCGCGTGACTTTTGACTCCGGCGGCCGCGACCTCGACGTCCGCGTGCTCAAAAATAAATTGAGGAATCTCGCGTTCGAGCGCGAGCCAAAGGAGATCCTGGGCCGCGGCGGGGCCCAGATTTATTTCCGGTATCGATCTCCCGAAAAGACAACCGCCGTTCGGAATTCTATCCCGTATTTCTACGTACGTTCGTCACCTATATCACCTTTATACGCGGGGAGAGACTGCGAGAAGAACGGAAACTGCGCGGCTATCGATTTCGAAAAAGACCGCGAATCTATCTCGCGCAGAAAGGATCGGAGGGATTTCCGCACGGCGAGAATCGCAATGCAATGTCGTAACGTGCGCGAGACGCACGACGAGCCCGGTGACGGTGATTCGAACCTTTCACGCGATTCCATACGTCCGGGCGCCACTTAAGCCGTTTCTAACTTATTACGCGGATTTTTTTGTCCCGCCACATAGGCGAGCGAACATCGAATTAAAGAAAGCAATTACAGATAATGGTCCCAGCGGCACCCAGCGCCCGGCACTGCCGAGAACTTGGGGAGGAGGAAAAAGGGAGTAGAGCGGAATTGCAAAGGATGAAGAAAAAGGAATGCCTATCCAAGAGAGATACGAATGTACAGGGTGGTCATTAAGCAGCTGCAGCTTTCCTTTCTCCGTGTTCTTCTGATATCTCTCTCGTTCTCGACCGCCGACGTTCACCCTGACTTCCTTTTTTCTCCGTCTCTTCCTCCCATCCCCTCGCTCCTCTCTCTTCTTTTATCTTCCTCTCCCTATATCTTCTGCCCTTATTCACTTTCTCTCCCTCCCTCTCTCTCTCTCTCTCTCTCTCTTTCTCTTCTTCCTACTCTCGTCTTTTTGGACATTAAGCCGTTGCGCGTGCGGTAATTTTCCCGGGGTCATTTTTGCCGCTCTTCTTGCCCGATCGTTAACTTCACTTAGCTCTGTTTACCCCCGTTGTCATTTTTCTCGGCTCCCTCCCGCGCCTCTTCTCCACCCCGTCTCCTTGCCCCATACCCCCGTTCATATTCTCATCCAGTTTCGCGCTTCTCGTTTCCACAGGCGATCTCGTCAGACGTCGCCAAAACGCCACATCTTTTCACGTGCACGCTACGTTTTCCCATCCATTTCCGTTTTTATCGCGTAACCTCGCGTTATTTCGTCCTCGACGGCGGCGTCGTCTCTTTTTTTTTTTACGGCACAACGGGAAAGAATAATTAGCGCTTTATCCATCCCGACATCTCGCATGGAAAGCATTTCTTTCGGTGATCGCTTTGGAGATCCCTTTAACAGTCCCTTCAATCGAGAAGCAATCGAAAACGCGTTGAAAAAAAAAAACCCAGATCCCAGATTTCGGACGATATACGGATATCAAGAAACGAGGACAGAAATCTTCGCGAGGAGATTTGTAAACTCTGGTTAAGCACCTACGCGGTGGGAAAGTTTCGAAATTGGCCCTGTTAAAAGTAAACTTTATCGGTTATCGATACGATCCTTAATCCCTCGCGCAGTGGTTTTTTTTTTTCCGTATCCGTGCGGTCGGCACGTCGGCGGTTTTGCCGTTGTTTGAAAGTTACGTCTTTTTCCAAGCATTTTTCGGGAGGCATCACTTCAGAATCGATAATCGCGATCGCGAGAGAATCGGCATTTATAACGGAATTCAGAGGAACGAATGTACGAGCAAATTTCTTCGATTTCGTGGTTACTTGTTATATCAATCCCTCACGACGGCGAACCTCGTTCGGGATGTTTGCGAAACTGTCGCTCGAAGGCCTGCGCGAATTTTAACTAGCGGTTTGCGCTTGACGGAAAGAAGATTGTTCGAGGGATCGCTGGCCGCTCGTGCGGCGATACTTATTTCTTTCCCGTACAGATCTCGGAATTGAACGTAGTTATATAACGAAAGTTGTGTAATATAAAAGCAAGTCCAAAACCCAGTTCCCGAGACGCAACTCCTTTTCTTCCTTCTGGGAAAAAAAAACACAAATAAAATTCTGTTTCATTCTGTTCGAATGAAATTCTACCAGGAATAATCATTAGATTAAACTACAGCGAAGATATTTTCTTAAAATATTTTTGTGCTACTATCTATCAAATGTTGAAAATTTCGTCAACAACAATTTCGTTTCACGTTGCAGAAAATTACATTTAATTTTTGCAACGAATGTTTTGAAAATTGAAAGCGCATTTGTCATGCACGCACATAGACTGTATAACATTTTCTGTAATAAACAACTCCGTCGGCTATTTGTACTGGAAATTGTAATTGTCGTTGACACTCATAATTAATTTATACGTAATTACCTTAATCTAGAAGTCGTGCCATCTCTGATCTTTTTCAATTGAAATTCGCATGGATGGATCATTATCGCCCCGGCTCTTCCCCAGCTTTACTTACGCGATTGAAATGCTAAAAAATGCTATCTTTTACAATTCAGCGCACGTCAATTGAATACCGCGAGTAGTACAAACTCGATCCGTGCGGCTTACGCTGGAAGATTGATCCAGACGGAAGGTATCCGCCGGCTTAATTTGGTCGAAACGAGCCCGCGGGTATTCGAATTATAGTGGCATCAAGCAGAGGAGTCTCGTCGAAATAGGGTCGTATCAGATAAAGGGCCCGACGTCGATGTCACGCGACGCGTCGCGACGCTTCCTACAACAATCGAGATTAGAACTCAGCGACTTCGAAATCTTCCCGGTATCATCGAAAGTCCTTACCCCCCCCCCCTCTATCTCCCCTTCCCTCCCGTCTCCCTTCTCCCCTCCTCTCTGCTCCTTCCCCGTAGCGAGCGTTTATTACAGACGGGTTGTTCTGGATCTGCGGCCGCGCCTTGCCACAGGACTCCGTCCTTTCATCTCGGCTATGCAAACCAAACGCGGGAGCCAATCCGCCCCGCATGGCGGAATTGCGGTGGTAATTACTGTCCGATTTCGCCCGGACACGCACCATCAAGCGTGCGTACATACGTATACACGTATGCACGCGCACGAAGAAAGGATCGATCGATGACGTTCCCTTCCATGACTTCTCGGATCTGCTGATTGCAATCAGAAGGAATACACATCATGCGTGTTAATTTCTCGTGGATTTTAATTATAAAATCCACATACAGATAATTATCTGATTTAAAATATCTTCACGCTCTTTTTACGCGCGAAGTGATGCTTCTGTCTGTCAATGTTCACAATTGGTGGACGCGACGATGAGATACCTCTCCTGAGGTACCTCTCTGATCCGAGGAGACGTGAATACGTCCGTAGAGTATCTACGTGCTTGCTAAAATTTTGCAGCGAGCATCTTGCATTCTGGTACATTCCCGGCGCGATACCGGCTGATTGCGTCAAAGACAATCCGACCTGCCGACCGGCGTCTCTCAATTATCCTTCATTAGCTTTGACGAACGCGCACGCCAATGACGGATGATCCGGAACAAAGGTTCCCTTCAACATTCAAGTAGCTCTGTTAATTTAACACGAATTTCTTAAGCGATTAACGCTGATCGGCTGAATCGCCTCCTTATTCCCGCGAATTCAGTTCTCAAACATTCAGTTTCTCAATCTGTTTGCGATATCTGATTAATGTACTGTGTGCTCCACGTGCAGAAAAATCTAGAAAAGTCATTCTCTTTAATATCGGAATATATAAGATATCTTAGATTTAGAATAGCTAAGTGAAAAAATGCAGTCGCATACTAAAATACTCCTCGCGCATTGGAAATCCAACGTTTTGAAATTAAAACCGCTCTTCGGAATAGCTTTCCAAAATTATATCGGTGGTTCCAGTAATTGGAAATCGGTGTTCGGTCAGATGATATTAAAAGTTCCAAAAGTTTATATTAGGTTCTATCTTTTAATCGCAATGAGGTTCGGAAATTCATTCGGGAAATGATCCATGGTGACGGAGCGACAGAGGTGAGCCGCGTGAACGTTTCATTAATTGAAAGCACGGAGAGAGAGGGGGAGAAAGAGAGAGAGAGAGAGAGAGAGAGAAAGAGAGAGAGAGAGAGACTCTAAGTCGCTTTAGCCGGGAGCAGGGTGGCGTAACAGCGATTTGGGGTCGACCCTACGTTGGAATTAATCCAGGTGAGCCGAACTTGGATTCGGGCGCCGGCTAAGCCTGACTTCTTGGTGACTTAACCGGCCACCATGACCTCCGAGCTTCGTCTTATGTCTGACGCGGCCGCCATCGTTACGTAGTGCGACTCGTCCATCCCCTTAAAGACGATCTACCTAACCTCCCCGAGCACATTGTGCTCCCGGTAAAATTCATCTCGAGTCTTTTATAACGTCTTTACGCCTGAAAATTCGAGTAAAATTTAATTAGAGCTTTAATTAGTTAAAATATGGATTATTAAGGAATAACTAATTCATGTCATTTCTCCTGATGCAAGATTGCTATTAACGTAGCATTTTTCTAATGGCAAAATTTCCGAGTATATAGCTCACGCGCAAAAAGTTTCGAACGTAATTATTTTTTTCTTTGGAGGAAATGTTTATTATAATATACTGAGGCGTCAAAGTGTAACAAAATATATAATTGAGATTGAGATCTCGCGCCATTTGATTATCCGACACGTCGCGGAAAATAACAGAATAAATTGACGTCGAAGATATTGTATTAGCAGGTACGTCGACTATACTCCTTCCAAAATCTCGTGGAAATAGGTGATAATATCAAAATTCAGGCAAAATTTCCAGCAGATAGAAAAATCTTCGCGGCATTTCGGATCTGGACGGAATTTTCCTCCTTTTTTTCCTTAAGGATTCCCTTTTCCGCGTTGAGGGATATTTTTCTCAAATAATCCAAGTGGCTAGATTCCATCCCTGACCCTACTGCAAGTCCGATTAGTGATCTAAACTTCGATGAACTTGGGATTCGGGAATCCGTTGGGATATGGCATCTCCTCTCTCCCTTCCCTCCCTCCCTCTCTCTCTCTCTCTCTCTCTCTCTCTCTCTCTCTCTCTCTCTCTCTCTCCCTCTCTCTCTCTCTCTCTCTCCCTCTCTCCCTCTTCGAGAATCCCGTTAGTCCTTTCTCAGGGATCGACGATATAAGGACCGGTTTATCTTTACTACCCTGGCACCAGACGTTTCTCCGCGTAGAACTCGATTAAACTTCCATTGCAACTTTTACGAGACAGTATCGGAGGCTTAGGGTTGTATACGATCGCTAACCGTAACTATTCCCCATCGGGCGCAAGTTCCAGAGAAGTAATAATAAATTGAAAAATTATCCATCGATCTCCAAAGGACACACGCAAGACAGGACGCGCAAGATTCACCAATTAAAACAAATTCGATAAGAATCCAGAGTCACGACGCTTTCTCGACAAGTGCTTTAAATAATAGACGTAAACGAAATGACGTAATTGAAACTCGAGGCGTGTGAAAACGAGTGCCACGGCGTGGCGCTTCAGGATCGAAAAATGACGGAGAAATAAATGAAATATTTAAAAGCTTAAGCCGTCAAAACAGCGCGCGCGCGCGCGCGCGCTGCACTCCGGCATCATAAATCTTCCTCAACTAAATTGTCAAAAGCCTTACTGCAGTTCATCCACAGAGCTGGATGAATTTACGAGAGTTTCTTAAGCTCGTTGCAATAGGACTCCGTGTCGCTTATGTGTGCTCACACATGACATGTGTGCTCGCCGTACGTGCCACCGCGACTTCCCATAAATCTTCCTTTATAGTCTGGTCGAAGCCGCGGCCAATTACACGAAAAATGGAAACTGTAAATGCGCGTCGAGTGCGATACCCGCGCGCATCGCGCTCTCGACGTGGACGTTTTACGTCCCGATTAAAAAATTAGAGATAGCCTTCGCGATTATGACGAGAACACGAGAAGAATGGAAGAATTCGAAGTGGAAAACGCGATAGAACAAAAGTGTTAGCGCAACGAGGTAAGATTTTACATCTGTATTTCTTCTCTTTCCTTCGACGGCTTTCCAGCTTTAATTCACAGAGCTCTTGGCCTGCGTCCTAATGCACACGAGATGTAAAATAAAAATCGTCAGTTTATTACGAACGATATAGAACTCCTCTGTAAAAATCTCCGAGTGCAAAATACAGGCGAGGGGAAGTGGAGCGGAGGGATACCTTTTCAACACGCGACAGCCGCGTAATCGCGTACAAAAGCCACGCTAATAGTCCTGAGTGTGTACAACTTTATTTAGCGTCTCTCTCTTCTCTTTCTTTCTTTCTTTTTTTTTTTTTTTTTTCATCTTGAGCGTCCCTCGGAAGGGTCCCTCGGGGAGAAATTCAGGGCTCCGACGTGACCGCTTTCCGCGAATCTCCCCGACACGCGCGCCGCGCTTCCGGAAAATCTGTCCGCGCTCGCGAGCACGCGAGTCGCAGCCGGCACGCACAATCGCGTGAGCGACGCGACGCGACGCGGAGGGCGAGGGAGGAGCAAGAGGGGGAAAGGAGAAACGACGATCTCGAGATTCTCGCGCGGATAAGCGGACGCCTGCGAGATGCTGCGGCGTGTGCGTTTACGAGTTCGTTAAGCTCGCCGCCCGGCATTCGGCGATGTGTGCGCGCCGAGTTTCCTCGGCGAGAGAAGCTCATTTACGGTCCGACACCATACCCAGGCATAATAATACCACCACGTGGCGCAGAAACGTTCCTCGGGTTACGGGCTCGGTCACGGTGGTGTGTACCCTAGGCTGCCGGCTGATTAAACCGGGGTTTTACGGGCATTACCGTGCATCCCGCGCGCATCCCGGCAAAATACCTCACACGTACGCACGCACACACACACACACACACACACACACACACACACACACACACACACACACGTGCGCGCGCGCGCGAGTGCTTTAATGCATCTACACGCGTAAATATGCCTGTGTTACGACGGGAGTTGCCGCATGCCGCGCAAACGAGGCGACCGATCCGATTGTCGGAATGCCGCCACACTCTGTTCGTGTCGCGTTCGTGGCGCATCACAAAGGCGAAAGACGAAAGTTTTAGAATTAAAAGAGAGCGGTTAAATTTATCCGGCAGCAGTGGCTAATGGTTTAACCCTACGAGATCTGTTTTGTTAAAGAACTTCAAGTTGCGCAAAGAACCTCCAAATCTTACAATGGCTCTCGATCAAATTGGGCTCTCCAAATTTTAATATTTTGTAACTCATGTCAAGTTGATCAAAGAGTCCTCACGATTATACGATTATAAACTTGCTTAAATTTTAATTTGATCGAGAGCCATTTTCCATAAGATTTGTCCGGAGTTCTTTGTTCGTAAAAACACAAATTTGCTGCCGAAACGAGATGGAGTCTACTTTTGATAGTAATACATTTCGCTGTTGCAACAAGACATTTTCTCTAGCAAATTCAATAATATTTTCAGCAAAAGAAATTAATATGCCTTGCCAAATCTTTCTGCCGTCTGTATAATGACTAACGATGATTTGTGTAAAAAATATACCGTTTCCTCTTCCTCCGTGATCCGTAATTTCAATAGGAAAAAAAAAATACATAAGTCGTGTTTCGCGAAAACATCCCAGTGCAAAAATATTTTAATGATAAACACGCCATTAAAAAAACAGCCAATTAAAAGAGTAATTTTCAAGATATATATTTTTTAACGCTGGAACGATACGTTAAGCGATATCAACATGATTCAAGTTCGCGTTATAAGTCAAGCATCAGCCCTCGTGTACCAGGGGTCGGCTAAATAAGTTGGCGCCAGGCGAGAATTTAAAGATTAAGGGCTCGTGGAGCGTGGGCTGGGAGGGGGAGGGGGGGAAGGGGGCGATACGCGTCTTTCGCCCGCAGCTCCGTTTCGCACACCGGCGCACACCTGATCGCAACTCAGGACGGCGCAAGAAAGCAGTTTTGTTAATTATCCGACAAAAACAGCAGGCGCGGTCCCACGCCCTGCCGACGTTATCACGTGTGCGGCGGACGGGAGCGGCCGACGATACGCGGCGTAGCGCGGCGTGGCGTGGCGTGGCGCGGGGCGGGGCGGGGCGGGGCGGGGTGGCGCGGCGCGGCGTGGCGCGGCTAAAAGCGAAAAATAACGCTGCAAGATTTCTCATACCGTGCAGCGATCGTGCACGATCGTGGAAGATAATTTCAACATGACGCGTTCAACCGTAGAACAAACCTCCAGTGTCATCACACATCTCTGGTTCTGCACGCAAAATTTTTAAAGAGGAGGGAGCTCTCTCTCTCTCTCTCTCTCGTTCTCTTTTTGTGTACGCGGGCTTTTAGCCCACTTTTAGCCCACGATCTAAAATTCATCAGTAGAATTCAAAATAAAATTTTATTTATGATTTTATACCCGCGTATAAATTACGTTTCTGACAGAGTAGAAAGAGGTGGATTTAAAAAAATTAGTATTTAGTTCTTTTTTCGCTTTATAAGACAAACAAGCGAATTTAACCAGACAGGTGGTTACATTTGATATTTAAGGATGAAGCAATTATTTGTCTTAAATATAACTTAATCCTTGTAATATAAACGAAGTTTACGTGACTGCGCTTGCTAGCTTATTTTCGGCGTTACATCTCGTGGACTCTATACGGGATAAAAATATCTTTCAGGCGTTTGTTACCACTTGAGATTCCAGAAATGATTTGAAAGTACCGAATACTGGTAAAATTTGTAAAATCGTGTAACGGCACGGCAAAAGAAATATCGCGCGCAAATGTAATCCCGACGTTGAAGAATATAAAATGTTTTCCCCATGGCGACACCGACCCGGGTTTGTTTACGCTCGTAGCAAAGCTGACTCGTAGAAGAAAGAAAGCCCGAAAAAAATGAACAGAACTCGTAAGTAACGTAGGAGGGTGGACGCCGCAGTAGGACGTTTTCCCTTCATGACGACACGGCGTGGTTAATCCTCCGCTGCGGAAGATTATCCACATTAACTTTACTCTTCAACCGCTGGATTCAACAACAAGTAATAACAATTCTTTCTTTGCAGCCCCTATGACTCCGATTTAATTAAATATTCAACATCGCACGTGTATGTGTCGATTTATAATATAGTATAAACAAAAAGAAAGGAAACTGGAACATGATTTGCGATATCTGTTGTTACTAAGACGATTTTCCTCAAATTTTAAAGAAGATAAAAAGAGACAATGTATATTTAATGCTTTAAAGATCATAAAAAATTTTTCTTACTCATTCGTATGATCAAATAATCGATCGCTGCACTTTGAATGAAAAAGGAATTACGCCACGTATAGCATTCATTATTTTTTAACTTTTTTTAAATGCATATAAAAAAAAGAGAAGAAAACCACCATCAAATCGAAAGTTCTTTCTATAATTTAGATATTTAAGTCACTATTCATTTAAACTTTGAATAATCAATGAGACATCTGAACGAGCACGTAAGCTCCAATCGATTTTTCGATCGAGGATTCGGAAAAGGTAACGATCGTATTATCTTGTCGTTGCAGGTCAGGACGCCGGCATCGGCGGCATGTTGTCACCGCTGATAGGGGTGGTGGTCGGCGCACTGGTGACCCTGGTACTCATCATCCTAGTTGTGGTGGTCAGGGTGCGTCGGGAAAACCGCGTGGCAAAACCGCGGCACGAGAAACCGGCGGAACTCAGCGAGTTACCGCCCCAACAATACCCCTTGCAGAATTCTCAACAGACTGTGGAGACTGATCCCGACGTGATCCCGAACAAGTTCGGTAAGACTCCTCGAAGCTGATACTGCTAAACAGCCTCCGCGAATCCGATTACGATCGTTTGCTCGCATACGGTAGATCTCATATAGACGAGAGGGTGGCACGTGCCTCCCTCGTAGCTAACCAGACTTGCGGATTGTGAATATGTTTTATCGAAAGGTCTTGTGTTTGAGTTATGATTGTTTTAATGTAAAAAAAAATTATACTAAATTATTATTATACTAAATTTTAATTATGCTCTCTCTCGGAATATTTGATTAAATTAGATAAATGATAAATGACAATAAATTTTATTTTTTCTCCTTCCCAGAAAAAATTTACGACTTTTTTATATTTATGCAAGATGATAAATAAAATGACATTTCCTTGCGAAAAATTGTAATTTTTAATTCAATATGTAAAAGAAATTAAAATTGTATAACTTCTTTATACTCATTTTCATTTATTCTACCGTTTATGTAACTTTGAAACTTTAAAGTTGCACGTGGTTTTCAATCAAATTTGATTAAAGGAAAGAAATTTCTATTTAACCCTTTTAACCGCGGTCTTAGCTGGTCACCACCATACTTTTTAAAGTGCACGTCATGGAAGTTTGTTTGAAAGTAAGAAGAAAAAGACTTAGCCTTCTTCCATCTTCAAAATTGAAGTGAATAGAATGGTCTTTCTAGAATGCTAGTGTTTTTCACGCATCTGCTTTTATTCTTATACAAAAATAGCACATTAAAGAAAAATTGATTGGAAAACTTAAAGAGGCATGAAATGCCTATATTATTCCGTTCGCCAAACGTTGAAGATACGTTATTTTAGTTGCAATGAACTTTATCGTTGTTAAAATGAGGAATCGGCGAAGAATAAGGAACCAGAGGAGAGAAAGAAAACCACCCCCCTTGAGCGCAACTTATTCTCCGCGTTTCCGCCCCATAACCCACTCGATTCGCAGCTCCCAACAGAGAACCCCGTCTGCTTCGGTGTTCTAGAGGGTAACCTCGTGGAGGTCAGCCCGCCGAGTTATCCGGGTGGTTATCCCCCGGGACATTGGGTCACGCCCGGACCTACGCCAAGCATAGACGAGCTCTGCCACAAGTTCACGGGGAGGCCGACGGAGTTGAGGTTACCGTCGAGGAGCACGATACCAAGCCTGCCGGGGATGCCGGTGACGGGGATGATGGTGGGCGCCGGTCAGGGCGTCGTGATCGGCGGCGCCCAGGGTGTCGTCGTGGGCGGCGGGCAAGGCGTCGTCGTGGCCGGCGAGTGCCTCGATGGCGAAGCGATCAAACGAAGACTGATGGCAAACAGGCTGCCGGAGAGCTGTGTCTAGAAGTCTCTCATCCGCAGACGAAGCGATATCAACGTCGTCACCGTCGTCACCGTCGTCACCGTCGTCACCGTCGTCACCGTCGTCACCGTCGTCACCGTCGTCACCGTCGTCATTGTCGTCATTGTCGTCATCACCCCGATAGCGTTCAAGTATATGGCTGTCGCGTGCGCCACGATCGAAGGTCGGCACGAGATCCCGGCGAAAAAAACGAGGCTCGAACGTACGGCTCGAGAGGCACTCGTCGTCGTAGACCAAGAACAATTTCCCCGAGAGGTCCCGTCGTGGGGTTCGCGTTGTCCATTTTCGTGACAGCCGTCTGTTAGCTTTAAGCGTGTTTGCTAACGACCCCCTGGCGCGATCGACTCGTACGGCGAAACGACTCGAAGAAGCGCGACTCGCTGGCGCGGGGGATAGCGACACTCGAACGATCAATAAAGCCGGGGATACGTTACGTGTCGGGAATCGGCATTATGTGTCTTGAACAATTGATTTCGCTCCGAAGTCCGGTGGTGCTCGACCCGAGGGCGACAGGGGGGGGCGAGTTCTCACGCGGCGCGCGAGACGGCCCGCGAGATTAAGAGAGACACCGTCCGTCGCGATTGTTTTCCGTAACACGATCGCCGCGCCAGTTTACCCCCGTAGCGTTTACGGGGAGGGTGGCGGGAGAGCGAAGGAGCAGTTTATTGCGGAGAAGTTAACCGAAAACTCGTCGAAGTTTCCCCGCCCCCCGCCTCCTCGAGAGGTATCACAAAGTTCTAACATTCTGTTTTCGGTCGTCGACTTAACCGTCTTTGACCTTCTTTTTGTTTCCAAACCGGATGATCTTCGACGGTGTGTGTCTTCTCGGATATTTCTCCGAGTTTGCTTCTCTTCTTTATGGCCGCGTATTATAAAGAGAGAACGGAAGATCGAGTTGCAAGAGCCGCTTGGATTGAATGCCGAATTTAAAATACGTCTTCGAGAAGCGTCGTCTCGATTGAAGAACATCAAAACCCATTCCTTTTATTCCAATCCCGCGCTTTTGAAATCTGCTCCAACGGAAACAATCAATTTTTTTACATCTTACAACTTAAATAGCTCTATTTGTTTTTCCTTTTCTCTCGGTTTCCATCCAATTACATTTATTCCACTACATATTTCTACTACTGCATTAGAGATGACTTTCCTCAGGATACATTAATCTTTTCGTTCATTATTATTCCGTTCGCTTCCTTTTTGTTTCTTGTATACCTCCCCAACTCGCTGGCATCTCACGATGTCCCTAAATAAATCCGAATCCTACCAACGAGACGTTGGTCCGGAAGCATCAGGCCGTGAAACACGATGAAAGATAAAAGGCTCTCGAACGAACCCCTTTTCCGATGGCTCGAATGAAGACGAATGGAGGAACCGCGCGAAAATATACCGGGGTTAGGGGAGGGGCCGGTAGAAGAAGCTGAGCGAGAGGGGGAGGGCGAGAAGGAAACGCGCGGAATGAAAAGAAGAAAGGGAATGCTCGATGCCACTTTGGCGTGTAGTTTGAAGGCGTGAAATGCGGTTTTAAGGCTGAATGATCGGCTCCGATATCGCGATAAAGCGAGAGAGAACGAGAGGGTGGGGAAACGAGGCACCGCGGGCGTCGATATCCTGTTTAAATCCTCCGAATTCGATATTTTTGGGCACAAAACTTTCACACATCGCAAATAGTACCGAACGGCGGTCGACGATATTTACGTTCGCGCGATGTTACGAACGTGTGAGTAACGATATTAAAATTCAAGAAAATCCCCCGAAGAAGATAGAAAAATGTTCATAAATCGTCGAGCGCGTCTACATATTGAATCTTGAGGTCGCATTGATCATGCGGTCTCTCCGCCATTTAAAGAATTTTTATCATTGCACGGTAAGAAAAAGCAATTAAATTAACAGGCAGTTTATAGAGGAGGCGAACTCACCCCTCCACGAACTTAAGAGGGATGAAAACCGAACGCGCCGTACCGCGTAACGTACAAAATGGAAGCGATTCTTACGAAAGCGAGACCAGGTGCACATTACATTCTATTGGTAATTGTGATAGAGCATTTATAAATTTTTCTACCGTTGATATGAGTTTTCTGTATTTCCCATCGAATAGCCCCTGCGAAACTCGGATACTCCCAAACTCTAAGAAGCACCGGGGTATGTGTGTTTGTGTGTGTGTGTGTGTGTGTGTGTGTGTGTGTGTGTGTGTGCGCGCGCGCGCGCGCGTGCACGTGTGTGTAAATATATACATAGTTTTAACGGGTCTTTTAAATCGTTATCACCGTTATTTGCGCGACTTGCGTTTGATTCGTGACGAAAGAGAGAGAGAGAGAGAGAGAGAGAGAGAGAGAGAGAGAAAATGACGAGAGCGACATGGCACGAAAGCATTTGCATTACTCTATGCGTTCTCGCGCGAAGAAAGCTTCACTTTGTAAGATTTTGCAAAAACTGGTCTTCCACGTGATACTTCGCGACGAGGTCGTGAAACTTTTGCGGCGAGAATGGAACTAACGAATCGACGAAAAGCGTATCCCTAATGGAAACGGTGTAACACGAACTTTGCCCGTGGAAAAATTCGCGCTCGTTTCGAATGATCGATAGACTCGTAATGTGTAAAAAAAACAAAAAGAAAAAAGAAGAGAAAAACAGAGAGAGAGAGAGAGAGAGAGAGAGAGAGAGAGAGAGAGAGAGAGAGAGAGAGAGAGAGAGAGCGCAAGACGGACCGAGGAATGAATAACGAGTGTCGCGTCGGCGATGCGAAGTAGTCGCTCTCCTCGGGATACGAGGAGGAAATAATGTCGAATCGATCGTCGAATGTGTGTGTAGTGTGTGTATGTGTGTGTGTGTGTGTGTGTGTGTGTATGTATGTGTATGTATGTGCGTGTTTCGATGTGTATAAAGAGATAATGGTCAAGTACGACGGTTGCTCGTTAGCTAATGTATCGCTGTATATATTACCACGGGAGAGTCTAACGATAAGTTGACAACGTTCAAATTTTCGAGAGAGACGAGTTCAGTGGAACGACTTGTCGAGCAGCTCGTTTAATTTTCCATTACCCGCCCGCGCGAGGCAGAATTATGGGAATTGGCATCAAATCGGTGTTCACGTAAGCTCGACAACGCGCTCCATCAGGACATTTAGAATTCACGGCCCCGTGTCGTCGCGACTTTTTGACGCCAGAACCGGATCTCGATGTGCTTAAATGTACTTTTTAATTTCCTGAAACGTGTTTTTTAACATCTTTATTGCGATCGAAGCAATCGTAGTTTCATTATTTATTCATCGCGCACAATTGTTCTCTTTAAAAAAAAAAAAAAAAATAGATTTTATTTTTAATCGTCTTTTCTCTTCTGAGCATCGATAATTTTGTGGATTCTAATAATTAATCTTGATGACAACTTATCTTATCTATCTTTCGGATCTTTTGAATCCGGCGATCGTTACCAATCGTCGAGGAATCGAGAGTCGGTCGACCGAACGACACATATCTTTCACGTCCACGAGAATCCATTCGCGGTTCAAGGATGAACGATGGAGGTGACGCATTAAAGCGGATCGAAGATTAGAAATAAGACAAAGTACTACTGCCCATATTCATTTTGTAAATGCGGCGAATGCCGGAGATATCAATCTTTCACACACACACACACACACACACACACACACACACACACACACACACACACACACACACACACACACACACACACACACACACACATGCGCAAGGATCAGCGAGCGCGTTGCGAGGAGACTCGTCCGTCAAGTAGTTACCGAGAGTCACGTTCTCGGCGTGACCCAACAATCAAGCGCGCGAGGAAACAAGAGAGAGAGAGAGAGAGAGGAAAAAAAGAAGACAGAATAAGCGCAAGAGCGATCACGAAGAAGTAATAGTAGCGAGTAATGATGTACATAATCAGCTGTACGTAACGCTGTATGTAACGACAACGCGAGAGAGTCCATGTAAATCGACAGTCGTAAGTCCGAACCTCAAGTTTACTGTGTATAGGTGAACGATTTCATATCAGAGACCTTTCCCCTTCCCCTCTCGACCTCCCCCCTGCCCCCTGTCCCCTGTCCCCCCCCGTCCCTCATCCGCCCTTATATCGTTTAACTAACTCGTATGTATATACTACACCATGTTTTGATCTGAATAAACTGTTTAATTGTCCGAAATCCCGAGGCGTCTTCATTTAAGCCGTACCACCTGGACGAGGTAACCTGGACATATTGCTTTCCTGGCGCGGCGTACGACTCAGGGAGGGGGGGAGGAAAGAGAACCGGGCGCGCTTGTAAAGTAAAATAGGTGTGTCCCTGACAAGCGACGCTCACGTGCCGCAAAAAGATAGACGCGCCTGAAAAATGGGACCCGAAACTTCCTCTCCAGGAGGGCTCCCTTCTCGACGAAAAAGGAACACTCGGCGCGTGAGGAGTCACACGGCGCCGCCGCACGAACTCGTGGCGGTTTTGAGAAATTCACGGTACGCCGGAGGACTCGATCCGCGAGTCTTTCGCGTCTATTCCTTTTTAAATACCCTCGAATACGGCGAAGCTGATTACGAGCGCGAACATTTGACGGTATCCCGACGCGTTTGTTCCAACGCTCGCGGGCGTGAAAAAAATGCGCGTGAAAAGGCATGTAATGAAAATGCGAATTTTTATCCTTGGCTCGTTGGATTTTAGCCGAGATGAGAGATTTTACGACGAAACATAGACAGATCATAAAAATCGCTTGATATGCGTACCTCGCGAGCTCCCTCGTGCGCCCTTAAACAACGCGGAGGGAAAAAAAAAAAAATGGAAAAGACGTCGCGCGGAATTTTAATCCTGTATCGTATATATTCGCGGCTACAGAGCACACTCCGTATGTAAAAACCAAGAAAGAAACATTGTAATATCTTCAACGACCTGGCGCAAATGCCGCGGCAAATTAAGCATATTTATTCCCGTGTTACAAGGCTCTCTTTACAACAGCTCACTTTCGCAAGTGTTCCACATAACGTTAAGACTAAGAGCTTCGGGCAATTTTTTTTTTTTCGACAGGAATATATATCACGTGTACATTTAGCAGCAACGCGACATTTCGAATTTTTTGACACGCACAAATTTAAATTACATTTCATAAATTACACGCACAAATTGAAATTACATTTCCGCTGAATTCTCGTCAGGACGTTTTTTCCTTCGTTGTACCGCACGGAAATAGGATACCTTGCAGTCTTCGATGTATCTCGCGCGGCACGCTGACGATAATATCCATCTCTTTCACCAGCATGCGATTGTACGCCTCGATTATTTCTCGTATTTCCTCAAGTTGTGCCTATGCAAAAAATGATATTTCGGTTGAGCGCGTGCAATTCCTGATGTTCGCAAATTTTCACGTTTTTCACTCACCGACCGATCGGGCAGATCGGGAAAAATCGTGCTTATCATTCTGTAATAAAGATCTTCCGTCTCGGTGCTGTCACCCCAAAGACCCTCCGTGTAAGTCCAGCAGATGAGACCAGCGACGATAGCGGCTTTTATGAAAAACGCTGTAACTCTGAGAAGTTTTTCGCCAGTCGAAAGCGGCGGAGGAGTCTCGGGACAATCGCAGAACTGCGTGGCCTAAGGTTACATATAAATAATTAAGGATGTACTGGCGCTAACATTCTAACATTGACAACACCTGAAAATTTAATAACTTGTTTCTATTTATTATTTGAACATATATCTAAAACCGAAAATCGAGTCTCTACTAACTGGTTCATGAGTTTTTTTAACTTTTAATTTTGCTTGAGTTCTCATGGAATAACAGGATATTTCCATTTACGTCAACGAAATTATAAAAAGCAACATTGCCAATATTCTGAAACTTTGTAAGTAAATAAAATACTGAGCAATATTTCTAAAAAAAAGTTCATATCGCTTCACTTCCCGTTCGAGATATTAATGATAAAATAACGCAAAATTCGGAAAATGAATTATAACTATATTCAAAAATATACAAATATATTCAATTGTAGTGCCAAATGTCATTAACTATCATTATTTAAATCCTTTACACAATACAAGCACATATGATATCTTAACTTATAAAAACGTAGAATCTCATCAATTTCAAATTTAAGTAATTTTTGTCTAGGACTATAATCAGACATCTTTAAATGCTATAGATATCTGACTCAAATATTTAAAAATACCTAAATTTAATCAAATTTTATTTGAGATTCATTTTAAATAATTATATATGTCAGGTATTAATATAAGTTTCAAATACAATAATAAAAGGTCGATTAAATATTCATACAAAGAATATTGCAAATATTGAATATATAGTTCTATCTAAATAGATTCTCATTTAGCACGTGATTTAATATTGATATTTCCGAAGTAATAATATCGAATCAAATTTTCGATTATGGAAATGAATGGGCGAAATCCTCCAGTCGGGTTATGACGTCATCGTGCTCGATCTCCGAGATCCCGATGACGTCCCTAACAGTCACGGGGGAACTTGGACTGCCGTCCTCCATTAGAGACCCATCGCTATAGCAGTGTACACCGACTGTCGAGCTAATTCCAGGTAAACGCAACTACGTATCGACTAACCAATTCCGTACAGGTGCTCGAACACCATCTCGTTACGTGGCGCGTCAATATCGCGCAAGGGCCAAGTGAACGCTCCGACGCAGCGACAAGCCACATGATTTAACCGAGGATTGGATTCCCGTGCGATTCGATTTCCGTGAGATGTATGTTACGAAAGGTGTATCCAATGCCAAAGGTGTGCCAAAGATCTTTTTTACTTGTCGGACGTTAAATAATATTTTTTTCTTCTTTGTTTCCGAGTTTTTATGATTCAAATGATTGGCGACTTATTATGAATATTTATAAGTAATGATGTTCCAGATGTTTTTGCACAGAAAAAAGATTAACTCAAGAGTACGTATATTTATTATATATTATATAAACAAGAATATTATGATCTTCATATAAAAGATTAGCCTTGAATCGAGTAAAAGTAATACTTGCATCAATACAAATTCAATCAAATGAAGATTAAAATTTTTAAGAAGATTATATAATATTCTGGTTTATACAGATAAGAATATTTTTCTTGATTTAAGATTTGTACGCGATTTCAAGGCTAATTGAACCTCTCGAAACTTTAGTATCCTTTTCTCACCTTTGGCGGACATATCTTCTGCATGTCTTTCAATGTGCAAACTTTAACTGGTCTAGGAGTCCAGTAGTCGCTCGCGTGATTAGTACCAAAAAAGGAATCCGCATCCACGCTAACGAGTCTCCGAATCTTTGGCTTTACGCATGTTTTTGGATTGGACAGATTAATAGTCTGTACAATACACTTCGTCCCTCTTTTCATATCGTTTCGTAATTTAAGCGGTAAGTCAAATTCTATGTCGTTTCTACAATATAGACCACTTCTCTCGATGAGAAATCTTCGAGAAATAAAAAATTACGCAATATAGGTTAAAAACTAGCCAAGAAAACATTTAATAAGATCCAAGATTTAATGATTCTTGTCAAAGCAATTAAACGTTGAAAATAATAATAAATAAATCTGCAGACATATTTTAATGTTCGAAAAAATAACATCCGAGCAAATGAAATAATGCCTTATATAGGAAAAATTAAACTTACATGAAAGGTCACAATGAAATTTTGAAATTTCTAAAATTAAGAATTTTATTTCTTCATGTTTTTCTTTTATTTTTATTTTTATTGGAGTTTTTACATACAGGATTTCGACAACTGTCGGTTATACCACAAATTTATCCAACGCTAGAGGACATGTAGATGAGTGACATTTATTAAAATCGATTAGCTTTTGTTTCTGACACGCCATTCACTCGATGTTTGCACCGATCGTGTAATCATCGTATTATTTGCGCAAAACAATATTAATATCCCGCAATATTAATTTCACAGTTACTCGGGAAAATTGCCGAAATGCAGTTTTCGGTTAACAAAAAAAAATGGAGAGGCACATGTCGAATGCGCCGGTCGTCGACATATTCCTTACCGAGCGGCCGCCAACATCGACCGGCAACAAAGAAAATGATGAAAAAGTACGAGAGAACGCGCGCGAGAGCACGTAACAGATACGGCACGACGCGCGCACAAAGGACCGGGTGGAATAATGTATGGCGGGTGCTGCTCCGTCAACTTTGATACGCAAAATTCTGTTTTGGGTCTTCTCCGGTGTCGCCCATCCTCACAAACGCGCATTCTGATAAGAGAGCGAGCGAGCGAGCGAGCGAGCGAGTATATACATAAAGGGAACCGAGATTGCGATACCGGGGTAGAGAGAGAGAGAGACAGAAGGGCGAGAAGGGAGAACTGAGAAAAGAGGCCAGTGCTTGATGAAACTCGGTTTTCCAACGAGGTCTTTATGCCACTCCGCTCTTTCCTCACTCCATTTCATTACTCGCGTACCGGCGCGCGCGCGACCTCACGATTCCTTATTCATCAACGCCATCCATTGGAAAAACTCGTGAAATTTACATCCCGACGTTGCGACGATCGTACGTCACCCGCGCATCCACGTCGACGGGTTATGGGCCATCGCCCATTGATGATATCTCGCCTCGACAACGTAACCGTCGCCTCGAAACTTCACACGATCGTGGCCTCAAGTATCTCGAGAACGTGACACGCTCACATGACGTACAACGCCCCCTGCGAAGTCTCCGTAAAATTTAGACGGCACGTCGGACCACGAGAGAATTATGCAAATACAAAACGCGAGAGGAAAAGGAGTCCAACGATCAATTCGTCGAGGCCTGACATCGCGGTTCCTTTTCGCGGGGAGTGTAGTAATTTTTCGAACTTTAAGAGCGCTTCGTTGAGACGAAAATCGGGAAGAATGCCAGTTAAAAAATTCGCTACGTCGTCCCGGCGTAATGACGCCGCCGCCGCCGCCGCCGATATATTTGAGGGGTATCAAAGAAAAAAGAGAGGGGGGGGAGGAGCGAAAAGCGCGAGAGATGCGGAGAAAAACGACTATCGCGCGACGATAAAAGGAGATTCACGATCGTTCGCCGCCGTGCGGATGGACATTAAGAAAACCATGAAAACGTCGCTATCGAGCGGGTTCACGATCTTTTAACGAAAGGCACCTGCGGTGAAATACGAAGGACGGAACGGGAGAGGACTTTCGGGGGAAACTAATTTTCGCGATATTAGTCTTACGAAATTGGTTATTGATGTTCTATTCGTCCGCCGATAATGGCGGCGCGGAAGCGATTCCCCGCGGAGAGAGATCGTAAGTCCCGAGCAAGGGTCAAGGATCTCCGGGGTTACGTTGTCCTTGCCGGCGAGGGCGCTCGTCCTTCTTAAAGAAATTGCTTCCTTAACGGGCGTTAAATCGACTTTGCCTCCGTGGTCCTCCCCGCTCTTGCGATTGACAGATATTTTGTGGTCTTCGGCTGCACCCGCCGGACTTGGTCCTTCTATCCTTCCTTCCTTCCTTCCTTCCTTCCTTCCTTCCTTCCTTCCTTCCTTCCTTCCTTCCTTCCTTCCTTCCTTCCTTCCTTCTTTCCTTCCTTCCTTCCTTCCTTTTTCTCTCCATCCGTTTCCACCGTTCGCTTTATCCTTCTTGTCCACCCCCCGGTCCATCCTCCCTTTTCTTCCTCCGAGTCTTTCCACCACCTCCGTGTCTTTCTTCTTTTTCGCCACTTTCTCTCACAAAGGTTTCCAAGCGCAAGTCGCTCCTTCCAGCTGGACGAACTGGGTTGCTCGCCTGGCGACATTCCAGACAATCTCCCCGCCGGCCACGGGTCTGCAGAAGAATACATGATAAATTGATAAATTCGCGGATCCCACGCGCCACCGGCAGATAGTTGTTGAGCACGCTCGTTGCCGAGCGAAGCGATGTAGTTGAACAATTTCGACGGCTCTCGTGTACTATGGCTCTTTAAATTCGAGAACAGTTCTATTCTTTCTCCTCTTTGAGCTTAATAAAACACAATTTTTAAGGCATTACTTATCTTCTTTTAATACATGTCAATGTATTTTCAGCACACTTGGCGCATGGCGCATATAGGTTATTCGTGTCCGTGACTTGATTCTAACAATGAAATATTTAAAAAATCCTAAATTAACAGAAAATTGTTATATATTTTGAGAGTTATAAAGAGCAATTGTTATCTATTATTCATGAAACATAAACATGCTGATTAATCGACGTATATTACTCGACCAATTTTGTGCCCACGAATACAATGCTAATAAATACCTTTTATAAATAATGTGCCCTTTTATAAATAATGGAGATATGAAAGCGTTTATGACGCTTTCAAAATACGCGCAATCAACAAAAAAGAGCAATTATTAGCTGTTATTCATGAAAAAGAGATGCTGATTAGTTCGTTTATCATTCGACTCGAATTTTGTATCCACGAATATAATTCTGATAAATACCTTTTAAAAGTATCTGCCCAAAAAGTATCTGCCCATGGGGATGTGAAATCGTTTATGACGCTCAGAGTACGCGCAATCAATGTCTACAGCCGATAGTTTGAAACGCGGCTTAGTAGCCGACTAATAACGCGAAGACGCGCGCAGGGGAACCGCCGGAGGCACATATGATTTGCCGCGGTGTCGTAAATCGAGATTAGCGCGAAATTTCGGTAGTCACCGTCTAATAGCGATATCCTGGGGAGGAGGAGGAGAAGGAGGAGGAGGAGGAGGAGAGAGGGAGGTAGAAAATGGCCCCGCAGTTGTTCACCCCGAGCCACTCGAGTCTCCCGTGCTCGGAGCTCAACCGCCGATTCCGCGTGAGCCGAATTATCGTTTTCTTCCCCTTCCGTCTCGTCCCTCTATTCCCTCCCCTTCCCTCCCCCTTCATTCCCCTGGTACTTCGTCGTCTACCCTCGCGCGCCGGTTTCCCATCGAATAAACGGAGGAGGGCTCACATACGGCTCCTCTCTCGCCTCCCTCCCTCCCTCCCTCTCTCCCGTGCCCATCCCTGTCGGATTCTGGGTACAGGGAGAGCTCTCAGGACCGGATTAGAATATCCCTCGGAGCGCACAAGCTCCGCTGGAGACGAAGTTCTCGGCAAACGCGACACATTATACCCGGGTCGATTAGACATCCGACCCTCGTGTCATCCGGGGCCTAATAACGTCATCGGGCGACCCTCGGATCCTCCAGGAGATTAACGCAAATGAAATAATGCTGACCCTGTCTCTAAATATGTATAGGACGATCACCATATCGAGCAGTCTCCCGCGGTTGGTCTCAATGGGGGAACGATTAATCTTTAATTACGGGACGGATCGGTGTTGGGTCCACGCATCTCACGCTTCGGCGCGATCTCGCGTAAACGCGAAAGACGAGGCGCGAATACGCGAGAAGGGTGCACTCCCGAGGAAGGGAAATATCCGCGCGGCGGGAAACGAAGGCGCGGATATTCCGTTTCATAATTAGCGATAAGAGAGCGAATGGAAGCGGGGGGGGGGGGGGGAGGGGATGAAATCGCCGGTTGGATCTTGACGCTCGGCGCTGATATCGGAGATTATCCGGCGCGACTGCAGCACTTCGTAACGGGATACGCGAGCTGCATAGTTACGCGTGTTATAAGTGAAAGAAATACGTACGGCGAGAGACACTTACATGAGAAACTATGTAGAGGCGTGCTACAAGGGGAGAGGGTCGAGGACGGCTGATGTAACGACGTTCAAGGGACCGGCAAATTCATGCCGGCGCGACGCGACACGGCGAAAACTCCTCCGTTTCGCGAGTTACACTGCGCAACGATGAGGACGTGGTGAAATTTAAAAGTTTTAATGAAGTGCACCCGGGACGGCATACGCGGACATAAGCGTTCCAAGAGCATCGAATTATCTTTTTTTTTTTCCGCAACTACTCGCGACGCGACGACTGCGGATTTATGAAAATATCGCGGACAAAAGCGGAATATATCGTCAATCCTATAATATATGAGTTCCAGAAATTTCGTTGCGTGATTACTGAAATATTTGACAATAGACGAAATTAATGTTGGAAACTGCGAGACTCGTACGACGTACAAGATAAATGCCGCTAAAAAAGTTACACTACGAGATATAAGAATTAAAATACAAAGAAAGATCTACAACAAAGATTTATATAAAGTTTTTAACAAATAATAATGAAAAATAATTTAAGTAACCGACTTAGTGATAAAAATAAAAATAAATTAATATGGACAGGAGCCGCCATCAGACTCGTGGAAGGTCAGTTAATTCTCTCTCCGAATGACCGAAGAGAACCTGCGGTCGGGGATGTCACAAGGGATGATATCGGAAGTAGATCAATACAGTCCGTCTTAATCGATATGGCGGGCGCATTAATTACGGCCGGCGAATCCAATTAAATCCGGCGGCGGCGGCGACGCCGCGCGCGCCGCAAAGACAGCGCCTATCCTCCGCCATTTCGCGGTCCGGCGTGGATTGCGGGACAGAGGTCGGCGGTTAAAAGAGGCGGCCGACCGGCCGGTCGGTCGGCGGGGAAAGGGTTTCCATGGTTCTCTCGCGGCCCCGGGATGGAGGGCTTAAAAATATGATTTTAATACCGCTGCTCCGGGGGTCGCCGTATATCACGCTTTTGTCCGCCTACTATTGTCTCTAACGCCGGGCCCATACCCTCTCAAAACCACCATCTACCACGTCCACGTCCAGCCCTCCTCCTCCCCCTCCTCCTCCTCCTCCTCATCCTCCTCTCGCGGACTGAACCCTTGGCACCCTCGCGCTTTCCCGTCCCCGACGGCACGTCACACGAGGGGCACCGCCTGGAACTCACCAAAAATGCGGAAATCTTCGGTCCGCCATTGTTATCAGCGATCAATTCGATCTTTTTCGGAGGACAGTGACAGTCGCCGAGGTCATTTGTTAACAAATTACGCGACGTCGGATAATAACCTCGTAATGTTATGAATAGAGCGGCGGCGGCAAAAAGATCGGCCCCGGCGCTTTTGCTTTTTGCCAACGGGAGGAATTTAGAGATCCGCGGATCCGTAATTTTTATCCGTTTTCAAGAGAGCTTAACGAGCGGCGCTCCGGCAAAAAGATTCTATAGGTTTTCCACACGTTCGACTCCTCCGGTTTTACCGAATCCTTTACCATGTAATACTGGCGGGTTTACTGCCGGCGTTCTACACACACACACACACACACACACACACACACACACGCGCGCGCGCGCGCGCGCGCCACCCTGAGAACGACATATCCTCATCCTGATTTAAAAAGTAAAAACTCGACTCGTTTACCTGGATCCCGTATTTCTCTCCCGCTATTATGTTACCAATCTAAAATTTCGCCGCTCATTTAAGAATTTCCGCCGGTCGCCGAGTTTCTCGCGTGACGTGGCATATGGCCGATCGTCAATAAATTAGTCATTCATTATTTTTTCCTTTTGCAAAATTATATAGCGTATGGCATTAATCGATTCAGCTGTATTAGCGAAACGCGGCCGCGTTTAATGCGAGAGACTGAATTTTAATAACGATCTTCAAACGCGTAACCACTGACGCGTATCTCGCTCCATGGAGATCTTCCCGTGCCGTTCCGATAGACCATCCGAGCGTGTTTTCACCATTAAAGCCATTTCACACGCACGCGGCGCGCAACCAATCGTCCGCAAATTCGAGTCAGGCCCGTCGATGACGGACAAACGGCACGTATAATACACAACGATTCTCCAAAAACGTAATACGCTAGCTTACCTTAACTTAATGGCTCTCTAAAATTTTCTGATTTTTTTCTGTTTTAAGAAACTAGGGAATAGAGAAGGCAACTCGAATCTGAGTCTTAGGAGTCTGATAATTTTTAATTTTTCTTTTATTTTTCTTTTATCGTTTTTTTTTTTCGAAACACGACGATAAATTTTCTGTGACAAATAATTCCTAAATCGTATTAAGTCTGCATGACCCGAATAAAATGGAACATCGAGAAACAGGGGGATAAATTTAGATAGGGCGAAGGTATATATATGTATATGGTTAAACAGATTACGGGTAAAGACATTCGCGCGCCCCATATTAACCCATATAAAATGGTCCCCACGGTACGATCAGTTATCGTCAATTCATAGATAAGATTAGATAAGGATGGGAGGATAAGCGAACGAAGCAGGGAAACTTGACTTGGATTATGGAGATTATAACAAAGTAAAACGGTTATTTATATATTATATATAGGGTATCTTTTTACCACTTTGGCTATACATTTCGCTTGGATCCACGTAAACAAAGCTAATTTGTTATTCATCAACGCGATAATTTAGCTATCCGGATCTTGATTAGAGCGCTGTAAATCGATATTTTGAATATTCAAGTAATTCGAGTACGCCAAATTAATTAATTTAAATAACAGGATCATTCGTACTGTCCGATCGTTAGTTTTACTTACGGCGATCCCTCTCATGATCTTTATGAAAATTCAAAGCCTGTATCAAGTAAGCTTGTAATAATAACAGGGGTTCGAAACGGGACTAAAACGTGATAGGGGGTAGTCCCTCGGGGAACGACCAGTGGTTTCGACAATCTCGGTCACTAGTTCGTCCCTAGGGAGAATCTAAAGTATTCTAAGTTTCTGTCACAACTCTCGAATCACAGTGCAAGAAAGAGATAGATAAAGGTATCGTGCACAAATGAAGGAAGAAAGAAAACGAGACAGAGCAGTGCGTTTGTTCAATTGCTTTAAAACTAAATGGTAAAAATATATCATCGCGTAGAACAGAATTTAGAATTTTTCTACAGGCATTTTGTAATAAATAATAATTTATTAAAAACATGGATTAACTTATATCATTTAATAAAAAAATATTATTAATCCGACGGTCAGATGTGCATATCGTTTTTGACCGCTTTCGACACGAGAGAAAGAGAGAGAGAGAGAGAGAGAGAGAGAGAGAGAGAGAGAGAGAGAGAGAGAGAGAGAAGTAGCGTAATGTAAAAACTTCGTAATATAATACGCTCGACGTATTACGGTATGTCGTTATATAATTGCAGAGAAAAAGTAATCTCAACTTGCTATGCGCTTTGGTCGCCAACTTTTTAGAATATATTAAACGTATGTCTCTTTAATTTGAGATAATTGTAATTTTCATTGCCTTTACGGCGGAAAATCTCGCGTTGCGCCCGCTATATTTAATCCCGGTAACATCACACAATTGCATATCATACAATTATGAACTATCGCTGTTAGCGTTACACATTTATGAACAGCTACGTTAATTATAGATTAAAATTGTTGGGATAGAAAAAGAAACCCGTCATTCTCCGCCTCTATCGTCGTGATCTCTTGCCACTAATCCGTATTTCCTTGCGCAAAACACACTCGATGCCTTTCTGTTGAATTTTCGCACTTTCTTTCGTTCTACCAGCAACACGTATTCGTTCAATTATCGCGACTCAATCAATTATTATTATTATTAATTAAATCCATTTTGTTATTTCCTACTCATGTCAAGGGCTTACATTTAAACGGCAATTTATTAAATTTATTTATTGATTTATTTCACAATATTTTTGTGGTGTCATTTTTCTTCTTACTTCTTTACGCAAAAGAAAAATGTGCATTTCAGGTCCTAAGATACGTCGTCCGTGTTATTTTTTTCTCGCAGGCCGTTGGCGGCAATTCGATTCTCGCCATTGTCGAGGATATCCGATCGGCTAGACTATAAAGATATCCGAGAAACCTTTACGCGCTTCCTGCGGGACGTGGTGGTGCCGCGGGATCCGGCGGGGAGGGGGGGGGGGATCTCTTTCTCGAACGAAACGCGGGAGCGTGGCGGCGGACGTCGGGGTGGGACGTGCAATCACCGGGGTGTAAATACGTGCGTGCAAACCAACCCCTGCTCACGCCTCGATACGCGCGGTGATAGGCGTTTCGTAGGTATAGTCGCACGACTGGCTCGAAAAGGGAGGTTCCAGCAGTGCCGTGGACTATAATTCTGCATTATCGGTGAGTTCACGGGCCAACGCATCTCCGAGTTGGGAAGGGGGTGGCACGGTTGCGCGCCGTTCTCCACTAACCCTTTCTAGCGTTGCCTTTAACCCTTACCGCTCTCGACAGCTGCGTGCAGGCAGTGCGTTCTCAATTTCGGTTTATAACCTAAACAATAGATACTTTTGCGCGATTTAACGCTTCATCAATTAAAAATTGTTAAAAAAACTTGTTAAAAAAACGATATCATGTAAATTACATCATTAAGGTTTTGTTCCTTGTTTATTAAACGATTAACAGAGGTTGTATGAAAGCTGGATTTTGATATTGCGTATAAATAAAGTATTTTCTAATTTTTTATTTATAAGATAGATTTATATAATTTTTAAAATTCTTATAGAGTCAACGTGTATCAATTCTTTCCGTCATTAAAAAAAAAATTGTTTATATATCTTTAATAAAAATTCACGTAAATTTTCTTATTCATTTTTTTTATATAACTGTAAGTTAGATACTTATGATATTTTGCTATTCAAATTGGCCTTTATTATCTTAAAAAATATCACGATAACTGATAATGCATATTCCAAGTTGTAATAGCCTCGTCAGGGTGTTTCATCCCTCGTGACAATGGCGGTTCGTTCCGAGCGGTTTCGTCGCCGGCCGCAAATCAGCAATTTCTTGATATCGCCGATTTTCCCTAAGTAGAAAAACGCATCGGGCGAAGAATGACGCGGCCGGGCGAGCAACGGGACGGCGAGGGCGGCTTTCCCGGTTAGGAATGATTTAAGGGTTGTTATCGGCGAGCGGAGCTGCGGGTCGGGCCGTCCACGTCAGCGGGAACGTTCGTATCAATTCCAACCATCCCCCGAACCGGCCTTAACTTCACCCACTCGCTCCCTCTCGCCCGACCCGCGCCCCGAGTCTCCTCTCCCCTCCCCCCGCCCTCCTTCGCACGGTTCTCTCGCCCTGTCTTCCTCCCGAGACCGAGGGGGGAGAGGGGGGGGGAGACAGGCATTAGCCGGCCGTAGTAACCCGGCCGAGATTGTCCATACCACTGCCTCTTCTCATCGGCTTGTACCGACGATCTATTAGATCGGCACGGAGGCTGTGCAGCTCTACGCGTTTGGTACGGTCGATGTATCGTCTATCTGGTTATGTTCACGCGCGAGTGCCTTGAGGGGCAATGGCGGGTGATGAATTGGTGATTAAGATGAGCCAGCCGGCCGCGATCGGTACCGTGCCCTCTCCCCCTCCCCTCTGAACCCCCTCGAACCGCGATTCCGATCGATCCGAGCTCCGCAGACATTTCTATGCCTCATCAAATAACAAGATCCATTGTTTTAGCATTCGCTGTAATGAAATAGATATATAATTTTAGCATTCGCTGTAATGTGTTCGTGAATTAGGATGAATTGGCAGATAGGGATTTTTATAAAATATTTTTGGTGTACATATTTTTGATACTTTTGAATAATACACCTGAATTTTCTCGTCTCGAAATCCACTTTTATATTAAATATTAAAGAGATTTTCCTTAAATTTATATCAAATTTAAAATTTGCAGGATTGTCGCGTCCTTGCAAAATTCAGAAAAATGAATTAAATCTCTTTATTCTAATTATTATTTTTAGACATATAATTTTATGTTATAACACATATGAGTAATAAAATCTAGTTTTTATTTTAGATATCAAATTTCAGAAAAAAATATAAAAAGATAAAAGTCTCGAAAAAAGCTCTCCCTTGTGAAGATTGACTATTCATTTTCTTTTTTACTGTTTAAAAAATAATGGAAAGTTGCCGATTCTCGTCATCTCAAAGTATTTCTTAAGAAAAAGAAGTAACTTATAAATATAAATCAAATATTGAAAGAAGATGAGAGAAATTTTTTGAAAAATTCAGAAAATGAAAAGGAATAAATAAATCATAAATGATTTATATAATGCGTGCCATTTGACGACAATTATCTGTTTTAATCGGAATTCGTTTCGTTTCGCTCCTTGTAATTACGAACGTTTTTGCAAACAAATTACAAACCGAATGGCATCGTTATACGCGTCTGCGATGATCCGCTTCCGGCAACGACGGACGCGATATGAAATTCATACCGGGCGTTCTTCGACGCGCGGCCGTCGTTGTCGAATAGCAAACGCGACAGCAGCTTTCGAACTTTCGAAAACTGGAACTGCCGAAAATTGAAACAGTCGGACCTCCAAGATTGGACTCCGGTAGCTCTCTCTCTCTCTTTCTCTCTCTCTCTCTCTCTTTCTTACGCGTCCGCGGAATTGCGAAACGACGGTATCACGTGTAGCCGGCCGCGACGCTAATATTCGCCCGGGACCGACGTGGTCGAAACTTTACCTACCCTTCCGACAGCATGCAACTGCCGGCATGCAAACGAGACTCCGGGGGTGTTTCGAATAGTTGAAGGTTACCAATGTCGAAGGCCGGGAGATCGAGAGGGAGTCGTGAAAGGGAGGGTTATGCCGACACCCGCACCACGCTTTCACGGGGAAATGACTTTGCGCTGATCGGCAGCTAACTACGCCAAGACCAGCTTATCCAAGAGCGTATTCTGGAATTAAATTCACGGGGACGTCCTTCGTGGTCTGCGCCCGCTGGAATAAACGACATCGCGGGACGTATGGGTTTTGCGTCATTGCAACGATTCGCAGCAGTTTGTCCTGGAAATGGCGTTGATCGCGAGAGGCGCGAGGAATCCGCGTCTCTCGTTGCAGAGCGGAGCAACGAAACCGTAAAACGCGACGAAACAACTGTAATATTATCCCCGCTTTTATTCCGCGACGGCAACCCCGGGTTGGTCTTTGTCGAACGCGATACGAGCCCGAAGCTAATTTCCATGCCGGAGTTGGCGCGCGGAGTTATAAAGAGACGGACGCGAAAGCGAGGGAAATTGGGTGAAGCAGGGAAAATTACTATAATCAACCCTATGATGGAGTAACAATTACCTAGACATCGCAAGGCCTTTAAGACCTATATTTATAATCATTACTCGAGAGTATCTCGTGTCCAACGAGTTATTCGAGAGCAGAGTTTTATATAACTATTCAATAGTCGCAAATAGAATTTTAATAAGAAGAAGAAGAAGAAGAAGAAGAAGAAGAAGAAGAAGAAGAAGAGAGAGAGAGAGAGAGAGAGAGAGAGAGAGAGAGAGAGAGAGAGAGAGCTACATCTTCAGCTGGAAAGCGGAATAATTGTTTATCGCTATATTTAAAAAAGAGCATATTAATAATTTACCTGTCAGATACGCATAGAAATATTGTTAAAAAATAATTACTGTTAATAAAATAATTGTTTTGTTGGGGCGACAAGCGCGGTTTTATTCTGTCGTTCGAGGAAAGAGAAAAGAAACCCGTTCACGTAGCCATCGCGAGGAGAATTTTTCCGAACCACTGTAATATCCGATTCTACGACATCGCGCATATCCGCGAGAGCCGCTATTGAATTTATTATTATGCATTTATGTAGATTGAAATTAATATTAGGAGCCCTCCGCATGAGCGCGAGGGAATCCGCGCGACTGGCAACCGCGGCGGCAGGCGATTCCGCGCGATGATTCCATGGAAATCCCACGATTGAATTCGAGGTCATGATTAGTTTCTCAGCTTATTTTTCTCCGTGCCTTCCGTTTCTCGCTCGCCATTTTGCGAGCGAGAGTCCAGGCGAAAGTTTCAAACTCGAATGGCTCCCTTATCGTTTCTCCGATCGATTTACATTTGTTTAACAAAATAACGTTTTTCGTCGAGGAAGTGAGAGAGAGAGAGAGAGAGAGGGGGGAGGAGGGAGTCACTTCCTCGTTCGCCGCCAAGATTTTCCGCGCTTATTATATTAATTCGAAAAGATCACCGTTTGAATTTCAGACACCGGCGCAGACCGGATGAAGCGGCCTTTTGTCACTCTCTATTAGACGTATCGCGGTGATTTATTCTGGAAAAAAACGTGTTTCACGCGCTTATTTCGGAAATCGGCGCATCTCGTCGCGCTCATCGCACGCGACGATAAAATCCGCTTTTATCGAAGCTCGAGTCGCCATGACTCAGCCCAGCGGAGCGAAAAGCTCGCGGTACAATCGCCGCCGTTGCAGCCTGCGAAATCGAACGTATATATAATGCCGTTATACGTCCCATCATGTCGATATAAATTTCGATCCTTGGCGGAGCAGGCGAATTCTTCATGCGGGCGCGCAACACGTGCATCGAAAATAGATATATCGAAACGTCGTGACGCGGATCACAGGTGCCGTCACCGACCGAACGTGCTTCGCGTTCTTTACGTCTCGATCTTCGGAAAACAACAGGTGACGAAAGACAACGAGACGACGAAATAGAGTAGCGAAATAAACGGCGCGTTACGTGAGGTACAATCATACGTATATATATATATATATATATATATATATATATATATATATATATATATATATATACGAAACAATTCATAGGGGAAAAAGAGGATAAACCTCAACCCTAAAATCTAACCTTTAGTTTTTCTAACTCTACAATGTACAAAAAATAATGATCCCATTTTTTTCCAGATTTATTAAAGTTTTTGTGAGCCGTAAAAGTTGAAAGATTAAATTAAATACAAAACAAAAGTAATTAATGCACCATCCTGCTCACATTTGTCATCTTGTCTCGGTATTATTCTTTTTTTATGCATGTGCATTTTATGTGACAATGCAGCTAGACCGACATATGATTTTAATAGAAAATAGAACAAGCTTTATTCGAATTTACTGCAAGACAGACATCGAAAATCGGCAAACCGTTTCGCGCAAATGTCGCTCATGTAAGAATATATCAGAAGAAGATATATTGAAAGATCAATTTTATTGAGATTTTCTACGAGACATGGGCGTTGTTCGCCTAAAGCAAAACCTGATCTGCCAGATGATAAGATCGTGAAAGAACATTGTGAAAAATGCATGGAATATAGCATACGTTATGATATTCTTTTAGCAAGTTATCTTCTCCTTTTTCTTCTCTTTTTTTCTCTTACGCTGGAGATATCGTCTTCTCATTGTTCGCATTTTTTTTTGAAAATGTATAAAATATAAAATATATAATTATAATAATATAACTTGTATTTTTATTCATATTTATATTACATAATTTATATGTTTTTTATTTCATATATATATATATATATATATATATATATATATAATCAAATTATTTAAGTGAGACTTTATAATAAAAATTGCACTCCTTCTCGCCAAAGCATTTGAAGCTATGCATCCGAAAATGACGTTGTCTTCCACATCTTTCTGTCGATCATTTCGAATGTCGCAGTTTTGAATGTTCAAAAGTGCACAGGGCAAAGAAATGGTTCGGAAAGAAATAAACTTCCCAATTGTTTCGAAGCGATATCGAAGCAACGCACATTTACTTTATATCTTTTTCGTTCTTGTCGACGCCGTAAAACCGTCTAAAGCTTTCGTAAACGTCATTACTCAGCTTCGCACGTTTTTGCGACTTCCGTTTTGCTTTAAGTCTACTTGCGACACTGCCAACAGTTAACGGGGCCTTCGTGGGGAACGTTACATATTGCCAAAATTCATTTGTCGGCGGCCTAAATGTCCTGTCGCGATCGTCGATCTCATTGTTCTTTCGCGTCGCGCGAAAGAACTCACTGTGCCACTTCGCCTTATTCCTCGCAATATCCTTACGACTCGATCGCTTTCGCACGATGTCCTTCAAAGACTGCCTCAAGCAATCGTCAAATGTGACATTTTTCTTGGTGCTCGCTGCACCAAGATCGATCGAAACGTTCCGACGTGTCGCGTCAGGCGAAACGGTGCTCGTCGTTCCGTCGAGGCTCGAGAAGTTCCTCATCGTCGTGACTTCGATCATCGTGGCGTTCGACTTCATCCTCGAATAGCCATTCTCGGTGGCCGATGGCATCGCGTCGTTCAGGGACGAATTCGTACGCGTATGATGAGGATTCGGATTGTTTTCCGAGCTTTCAATCCTCGAGGAATTATTGCTGCTCGCGTATTGGCTCGTCTTCTTCGCAGCTATCTTCGTTTCTGCTATCGGAGATTTCCTAAAAATAAAATCAGCATGTGCAAGCAGCTTTATACCTCGCATTATAATTCAACAGATTTTTAGATAAAAAAGAGAGAGAAAGAAAATAAGAGTTCATTTTTTTTTTCCTTATAAAAAATATATATAAAGGCGTTTGTGAATTGTCGCGACTCTTCGCGAGATACCGAGAAGTTATCGGCGGCGGGAACCGTTTTCGTGTTGAGAAACTGAGACAAAGGAGCCGTCCGACACGAAATTGGACACGATTAAAACGTCTTGCGTATTTACGTCGTAAAACTTGCGTGGACCCAAGACCCCCCCCCCCCCCCCCCGGTCTTCGTAACGGCCGTAGCGATTTGATAAATTCATCATCCAAGACTTCGTTCCTCTCGTTCCTCTCAGCTTAAATCCTAACTTAAATAGACGCGAAACGTGTACTGGACTAAAGTTCGAGCGAGTTTGATTACAAGAGAACGTGTCTCCAACTGCACTTACCCTCGGCAAATAAGCTACTGCTGAATTGTTAAAGCTCATTTCCAAAGAATCATGCGATTCGCGCACTTAGAGTTTTCGCGAGGAGAAACTTCACGTCACGTTTCTGCAAATCAAATATTTAGCGAACGTATGCGCTATTTTAACGCGTCGCTGAGACAGACGTAATCGCTCGTGACAGAGGAGAGCAATTGCTCGGAGCAATTTACTCGATACGCGCTAAAAGAATCACGTGAAACGATTAACAAAACGAAGACGAAGACGCTATTTTTTTTTTGAAAAAGAAAAATCGGAATCTATCTTCCGATAAATAATTTCGCTGTCAAAAATTAAAAGAGGAGAGGGAAGGATGGGGTTCTCGACATGGTTCCTTTTTGCTCAGCTTACTTTGCGATCTTCGCGTCGGAATCCACGATGTCAATACGCTCCTCCATTTGATAATAAGCGATTATCAAGATTCGCATTAGTCGAACGAGTTTGAGTCTGATGATCGACCCCTCAGGTTGCGCCTCTTGAAGCAACAAGAGTCTAGCCCAGTCCGATTTCAGCGTGCCAAAAGGCAGGGTGGGGATCGGACACTTAAATCCGGCGGTCATCATTTTCACGGTAGGCACATCCGTGAGATTCAGCGCGTCCAAATGATTCTCGATGTCGTCGACGTCGAGTCTGACCAGATCCAAACAACGATCCGAAAAGTTACCTGCGCATTCCGCTGTGTGACAGAAGAGCAAAATCCAAAGTCATATTTTTGGGAAGTGAAGATTATTTTTTTGCAGATCTATGGACAAAAATGAAAGTACATAAATAGATCGACAAGATATCTTAATCAGTCAAGAATAAGACGGATGTTTTTGGACGTGACTTCGTAAATCTCTTTTAAATCTGGAAATAAGTCCTCCCATCATGTTACGTATTATTTAATTCATAATTAAATTCTCCCATAGAAAATTGATAACATTAACTCTTTGCGATCTCGCGGATGTCAAGTTATCACATTTTCAATTTAATCTAAAAGCCGTTTTAAATGATTCGTGTTACAATTCAAAATAGTCTTCTATTTGTAATTTTTTGGAAAAATAATTGAAAAATCAGAATAATATATATTTTTATCCTAAAATTTAATGCAAATTATGTATGTTTAAGACCGATTGTTTAGCTGGCAAATTGTTGATCAATAATACGATACAAAAAATTTTTATTATTTATGGGAAATTTCATTCTATCTTAAATCTGATGCAAATTACAAACTAAAATAATCTTAACTAATGAATCTAAAGTAAAACGAAGAATTTTTAGATTACTCTTAAAAATTTATGGAAATATAATTTAATCTTAATTGTAACAAAATATCATCAAAATTAATATTCAAAAAGTAAGGTATAAGGTTACTGCAAAGTCGAATCCAGCTCTGCTTTAATTAATTAATCTTCAAGCGCTGCCTGTATTAACAAAATATTAATTTAATCAAAATTAACATTTCTCAAATAATTAACATCTCTTAGATAATTAACATTTACAAAATAAGCCACAGAGTGGCTGTCGCAAAGTGTCGAATCTCTAATTTAATTTAATTAATCTTTATCGCGCCGGTTGCATTTTACTTTCGTACCACGTAGAACGCAGATTTTGAAACGATATTTTAAATAAAACGAATGTACTTTGTGGCGATAAATGTCCAATGTTGCGGGTAATCCAAAACGAGACAGAGACAAAAAACGGCGGTCCTCGCGAGAGGAGATCGCGCAGATCGCGAAGCGCGCGACTTACCGTTGACGATGATCGCCGCGCAAAGAAGCAGAGGAACGTACGACGACGACGGTCTCCGCGACATTTCGCCTCTCGAACTGGTGGTATCACGCGGATAAGGAAGCGACGAGGTATGCGCGCATACCTCGTTTCGTTAAGATCGGCACATTTTCGACGGCAAACGTCGGCGACTCGCACACGATAACATACACGCGTGAAACACAAAACCTGTGAGTCTCGCTTCTTGCAAAACGAGAGCCCCACCTGATCGCCTCCCCCTCCCTCCCTCCTCCGATTCCTCGCTGTGAAATCACCCGCCCGAGAATGCAGGAAGCCGGTATTGACCATTGTTACCACTGTGGTAGTTCGGCTTCGGGAATTTCCCTTTATCAGGATAGCAAAACGGAGCTGTTACCGTCGTTGACTATTCTGGATAAATCCATATCCAGATATAAATCCGAATCCAAATTTAATTGCTATTTTTGACCTTAGTTTCTAAAAACGTTTGTAGATTCTAGAAAATAACGGTGGATTTATTTTATACACATCGAATTCCCACTTTGCATCCGAAAGCGATAAATAGTTTCCTACTTTGAGATTCAAAAGAAATTTCGATTACTTTCGGCAATAGAATTTTATAGATTCTAAAAAATATGAGTGTTAAAAAAAATAGATTTATTCAAAATAATTGTAATAATTTTAATTACCTTAAAAGAAGCAAATTTCGAACTTGAAAATGAAATATTTTTTGCTAAAAAAGACTGAGACAAAGATTTAATAAAAATTTTCGGTATTAAATATCTTGACGTGTATAATTGTGGCTGGAATCCAAAAAAAAATAATGTTGGAAAAATAGTATTGGAAACAAAGCTCGATATTAAAAAAAAAAAAAAAGTAACGTTTAGCTTGATTTGCGAGAAGGATTAATTAAATTTCCAATTTTATTGGTTTAGAAATTGTGCTCTTAAAAATGTATCTATACGATATTTGTTAATCACGTATGTGATATGGATGATTGAAGGAGTAATAAACAAAGACGCTATTACCGAGGTAGTTCCATACAGCGTATCGTTTGTTGATTTATTTTCTGCATCTCGTTGTAGATATATCGTCATCTTAATTAATACACACTCACGCTTTCTCTCTCTCTCTCTCTCTCTCTCTCTCTCTCTCTCTCTCTCTCTCTTTTATTCTTGTTTTCTTGTACAGACTATTCTAATAACTCGCATCATGTGATTTTGCAATGCTGCTCGCGATCGCATTGCATCGATGATGTTATCTCTTCGGCCTCACTTTTCTTTTTAGATACACACCGAACTGTACATCTTCTCTCTCTCTCTCTCTCTCTCTCTCTCTCTCTCTCTCTCTCCCAATATGCATATATATAAAAATTATGTATAGAATCTACCGCATCATAATTACAAAGTATCTACGTACATACATATTTATAATTATCGTAGAAGCAGTATCTCTCTTCTTATTACAGACGCAAATCACATCGGACTTGAGACAAGGAAAAGCGATGACTCGAAACATAAGACGCAAAACTAAACGAAAAGACAAAACAATTTTGACTTTTATATTACAATAAAATTAAAGGACTCGAAGAGGTGCGATCGCCAAGATTTTATTCATTTACAAAAACAGCCCGCTTTACAAATAAAAAAAAAAAAAAAAAATTGAAAAAAATCGCAACCCGCCTGCCCCGCCCGTACCACATTTCGTACGTATATATACTTTTAATGCAACAAAATATATATAAAATACGCTTTCAAAATGCGGACGCGTTCTCGCGGCGCAAAGTTAAAAGGGCAAGATCTCCGCCGTCGAAGGAACTTACTTAGCCACGAATCATTGGCTTTAAAATACAATCATCCCCTATTCCTGACTATCGGGAAAGAAGAGAGTCACGTCGCGTCGCATGATTTTTCATTTCGCGAAACAATTTTCTCATTTCGCACCTCCAGACGTAGATCTCGTAAACTATATCTCTCGATCATCTTCCAATACCAGATCTCGACGAAACAACAAATCGCGGGTGTCCTAAACAAATTGGAAGAGAGTTTCGACGTGCGCAAGTTTCGTAACGCGAGTTTCGCTTCAAGATCTCGAGGAATACTCTTCGTTCATCACAAAAAGAAAAAAAGCTTAATCGTTCCGCTACAACTCGTCTCGTTACTTATTACGCTATTATCGATAATTCCATCTGGATCCATGCTCTTTCGCTCTCCTTTCATTCCCGCAAGAAATACTTGCTGTATCACGTGGTAATCCAATTGCTTTCTTCGCTTCCTCAACGCTCTGTTCTTTTCCCTTTCGTTTAAATCTATCGTTATTACTATCTCTATAATGTCTGACAGATATATCGCACGCTTAACTATTTGTGTCTACGTTTTTGTATCGTGTTTGCTTGCTTGCAACCCTGAGACTACGATTCTACCGCCATGGCGAATCGGTGATTATATATGTACAAAGAAAAATGCTCGAAAAAATATGAGACCTCATAATCCGGCAGCTCGCACAAAAATCAGTTGCATAAAAATACCTGACGTTTTCTCTCTCTCTCTCTCTCTCTCTCTCTCTCTTTTCCTCTCTCTTCCTCTCTATCCTTTCTCGATAAAAGTGATACACGTGAAAATATTTGCCCTTATAAAAGCTCTTATACGAACCTTACACGGCCAATAATATTATCAGTATCAACAAAGTAGTAACATTATTGATCGTGTGTAGTTAATATTGATGGATTGATATAAAATATTGACAACGATGCGGATTTTTTGATTCTCGAGCATCAGTATTGTATGTAGGAGTATTGACAGTGATACTGATTACATTGATTATGTGAAGAAAGTACGTGATATTTTTAACAGTATAATTCCACAATAACAAATATATCACAATATAATGACAAAGTACACAGATGTTTTCTTGATCATTTCGAGATCATTAATGTTTTTTTTTTTTGGTATGGTATGGTTATTTTTTTGGTATATTTTCATTAGTATAATAAAATTTACAAAAAAAAAAAAAACAAATTTAAATACATAGAATATGATGACATTAAACATAAAATCTCGTAATATAATAATATATAATAATAGGCATTAAAAAAATAATCCCGCCGCCTATCATAATATTTGCCCTTTCAAAACGAACTATTTTTCCCTTTGATATTTTTTCATATTATTAAAAACAACAGAAATATTCTAAATGATCGAGTTACGGAAAACACTCTGTATATTTTTGTGTATTATTTTATGTTTTTGGAGAGCTTTTATATATCTGTTTTCTTTTTTTTTTCTCAAGATTAAATTGGCTAATGTATACTACATAAAACTGAGCTGAAATATCAATAATACTGATCATAAAATATAAGATTGTAAAAATATTAATGCATACTGTCAGTATTATTGATCCAATATTACTGATCAGTATTATTGATCATGTAAGGTCCGCGTTAAAAATCTTTCTATATCTATCGCGCCGGCGCGATTCGAGGGCCACAGGGGAACTTTGCGACGTCAAATAACAAGAGTTGCACAATTGTTAGTAATTAATTTAGTTAGTAAGCTTACAGAGAAGAACTTGCAGGATTCAGAATTCAGAATTTAACGGAAAAAAGTAGAAGGAAAAATCAAGACGAAATCGGCAACGTGTTGCATTGAAAAAAATTATCAAATGCGTTTAGTTACGAATTTTAACAGAATATTTGACAATTATTTCTTTTTTTTTTCAATATGCACAAAAGGAAATGCAACAAAAATAATCTGATTTGTCTCTCAAGTGGAAGGAAATGGAACAAGACGGAAATTTTAAAGGGATCTGCGGATCGATGAATGTCAATTTAACATCACCGCGCGATTTCTTCAACGCGCGCATTCAATAACGAAGGGAAAAAGAAGGAAACGCTAATTCTACGAATCGATTCCAGAGATAGTGGAAATCCAACGTGCTCAATTAACGCGAATATCACAGTTAAAGGGAAAAACTCGTTGACTATTCGAACAAAATGCGAAAAAGATTCGGCATAATCTGCAATTCGATTTCCATTTCTTCTCTTTATTTTTGTTTTTTTTACTACGTTAATTATCCAAGAAAATTAGTCTGAATTACTAGAAAAACGCGAGTGCGAGATACATGCCGCAAATTATTTTCCACTTACTTAAATACAGAAAGAATAAGAAAGAAGCTTGTAAGCTGCAGAAGATAAGGAGAGTAAAGGGATGACGTCGTCTTAATATTGAGAAAAAATAAATTGTTCTGACTCTATTACATTCTACATTCATGACGATAGTTTCACGATGGTGAATACGAGATCCATACACGATTTTTATCACTTTGATTTCTGAAAGAAATAATTTTTTTATTTGAAAGAGTGCATAACTTTGTATAAGTAAATTTTTGATTCTAAGAAATGAATAAAAGCAAAAAATGATCAATAAGCGAAATTTACTGAACTTGAACTCTACCATATTTGTTTAGCAAATGTTTTCCTAAGTCATTTATCGAGCTCCCATTTTAATTCCAAGAAGCTAAATGAACTTCAAATAATTATTAGCGTGATAAAAATCGCTCTAGGTCCGCGGCTAATAATTGTCAAACGAAATTCTATAGAACTTACTCACTTTCTACGTATGGCTCTCGTTCTCTCCTTAAAAAATTCTTCGGCATGAAAAGCGTTATAATCGCGCGTTAATGCAACAGTAATATCATGCTCGCTGATTTTCGTAATAATAATAATTAGTGATAACTAGATAATAAAGATCCCTGAATAGATATAATAATAATGGTAATATTAATCATTTAGCAATGTAAATATAACGAGAGTAATAATGTAAATGTGAAAATAATAATAATATTAATAATTATATATTAGCAATAATATATTTTCCTGCTCTTTTTATTTGTGGCACGAGCAAACAACATAACGCGATCATTTCAACAACCGGGTAAACACTTCTACCGTCAGCACGATAATAGTTATTGGCAGTAACTTAGCCAATAAATCCTTAAAATATACTTCCAATACAAAATCTGAATTTGTTTTTTTAGTAAAAGCAGTATGATCAAGAAACAATGCAGCCAACCTACTCGCTATTTTCGTTTCGTTCGCTTTCTCGCATCCATTTTACATTGTACAAAGATGTATTCTAAGATAATGTACAAGGACGTACCTCTACATCGCTATAACTATGGATGTTCAATACAACTATCACAAATATATCGATTATTATTCAATTTCTTTTCACATTTAAACTATTATAATTACAAGTATTAACTGCAAAAGAGGCTCTATATATATATATATATATATATATAAAATGTGTGTGTGTGTGTGTGTGTGTGTGTGTGTGTGTGTGTGTGTGTGTATAAACTGTTAAACATGTATATACACATATCGTGTTGAGAATGCACGAGATGATATTCGCCCCCATTAGGATACGGTGAGTAAAACAAAAAAAAAATAATAAAAAAAAAAAATAAACACAACAATAATTAAGAGAATAGTAACATCCGGAGAAAATGTTTAATAACAATAATTTTGATTGTTGATTCTCAATACCAACAGTATTTAATCATACTACGACGTTAAACACCCACAGTTATTACATCTTATTTGATTACTATGTTTAGTGTTACGATCGTGATGATCAAACGGAAACACTTTATTTGGTAATTGAATGATAAAGCCGACGATTGGCTTCCATATTACGCCTATCCTAAAAATGAGTACTCTGAAAAAGTCTTCTCGCATCTTGTACTGCATGTTCCAACGTAAAAGTTATATCTTTCTCTATTTCCTTCCTTTTCTTTCTTTCCTTTGTTTCTTTTTCTTTCTTTCTTTCTGTACCTGTAAATGGGGTACTCGAAAAGGAAAGTTTGGATACTTTGAATAAAGATTATACACGCATCTGCCGTGTTAGAAAACGATTCGTGAATCACAACATGAATCACCGAAGACACTGCCTGAAGAAACTTCCATTTTCATCGTCCTCTCTTCGCACGCAAAAAGAAAGAAAAAAAAAATCATAATAAAAACTCGCGAGTTCATTAGAAAATAAAAAGAATTGTAGAAGGATCTCGAGAATCTTTGTCCCTCCCACTTATCACTCACTTATCACCCACCTATCACTCATTAATGTCTTCAGCAACTCAACGGCACACCGAACATGCCCGAAATAACGATACAATAATATATAATCACGATGGTGGTAAACATTGTTAGCTTACGATAAACAACGGTACAGCGTCGAGTTAATAAATTTGCGACAACCAACATGTCTCATCGCAAACAAACATTCTCCAGCATCTCCTCGAAGAGCTTGTTCATTGGTACCTTGCCCGTTCTGTACACATTTGACCAAAAACGTCTGACAACTCCATCGGCTTGTCTGAGACTGGGCAGCACTATTAGCATATTCTGCATAGCGCGGAGTGCCTGGACCGATCGTACCGCTGATACACAGTCCGAAAGAGAAACCAAGATCGATTCTCGAAAACGATATAGCGCCTGAGGATGATCAGACCGAGCGTCACTGTTCGCTAAGATCAATGCCTTCAGCACGTAGTATTCTTCTCGCGTTAAACTCAATCGCTGGAGCCTCTCCATGACTTGTATGCACTATTCAAAAAAGAAATAAGATATGTTTAATTTTATATAAATTTGTAAAAAATGAAAATAAGATGACTCTTCATGGTTTCACAACATGCAATTTTTCTTTATTGTTTTATTAAATTATTATATGTATTAGTGTATATAAATAAACATTTATTTTTATATTTGATTATCGAAAAAAATTAATAATATTAAACTATATAATTACATAAAATTTTGCAAAAAATTATTCTTACATGTGTATAAAGCTCCATGCAATGGCACTCGCGCGCGAGTCTCTCGTCAAGAATAAAATCTTGCGCGAACTTCAATTTGCCGGTGTTAGGTATACTTCTCCATGCCAGAGTGAAGGTTAATATCTCGGCCCAAGTACTCTGCAAAAGCCGCATTTGATCATTCAGCGCCAAGTTGCCGAATCCCGGGATCTGTTTAGCCCAACCTGTCAAGAAAAACAGATTAAGCATCCAGCGTAATAAAGGAAATTTCGCGCATAACTGCTTAATAATATGCAAACTGATAATTACCGATTATACCGACTAATTCTCGATCATAGAGATCAGACAACTGTCCGAGGATTTTTTGATCTGCCTCCAGCGTACTTGGAACATTGGATACTTGAAGTATATCTGGTTCGCAGGCTGCCAAAGCCTCGATAATCTTGTTATCTGCAAAAGACGAGACACAATGTGTCTCTTTATTTAAATTGCCCTAAGGCAAGGCTAAAATGCCACTAAATTAGTAAATGCTGTATAAATGAAAATTTACAAGCGTTAAAGAAACAAGGAAAGATGTAATAAGTTATAAAACTAAATTGATGAAAAAAAAGAATGCCAATAGGAGCCAACATGGGTAATAAATGCATAAATAAATTATATTACATGCCATATATAAAGTACATAAAATCCGCGAACGTTTCAATCCTGGGTTTTCTTCAGTGCATCTAAGCTTAAAAGTATGTCTTATTGTATAGCAGTAATGTTCATGTCACTCTTTTATTTGCAGTTAAGATAATAGAACATGATGCAAGGATCAAAATATAGCAGTAATATTCATGTCACTCTTTTATTTGCAGTTAAGATAATAGAACATGATGCAAGGATCAAAATGTTAAAATTAAAAATCATCAAAATATTGTAAAGAGACTATATTTAAAATTCCATGAAAGGATTATCGAAATAATTAAGTTTAAATTTATAATATAAATAAAACAATAAAGAATAGTAAGAACCAAGCTTTAAATAATTTTTATCAAATTATTGTAAGAAAGGAATTAAAATTCTGAAAGTAAAATGATTTTATCTTATTTAATTTGGCACTGAAGAAGACTCAAATCCGGAGTCAAAACGTTTGTGAATTTTATGTACATTTTATATGCTATATAACACAATTTATTACCTACCTATTACCGTATTGACTCTCATTGGCTTTCTTTCATTTTTATCAATTTATATTTTATACCAGAGCCTTAATATTATTATTTTATAAAACTGAAATAACAAGTTAATGAAACAAATTGCAACATCGTACAGAAATACGCGTGATTACTTAGCAGCTTACTTATTTTTGCAGCAGAATCTGCCTTCGGTACGCTAGCATGAAACACTAAATAATTAAAAAAAAAAAGTTAATAATATAAATCGTCTTTTAAAAGAGACGATCTCTATCCTTAGTAAATATCTGTCCTTGTTATATGATAGAATCGATACAAATATGGCGCAAAGTTGCATTAGCGTAAAGCAAGTACCTTCTAGCGTGACGCTCTTGGTCGATGTGTAAGGATCGGTGGACCTTCTATACTTTTGCCGACCGCCTCGAACGCGATCCAATCTCACGCCTTCCTTCAGCATTCCTTGCCGCAAACATTTCTGAAATCTACACGCCTGACACGCCTTACGTCTTCGTTTGTTTATCTCGCATTCGCCGTTCGCTGGACAAGTATACTCTATGTTTCCTGTAAAATTACTGGCTATTTTATCGTAATATACGCAGTCTCTTGCCCCAGATAGCACCAATTGGTCTTCAAATACGACTATTATCACAAGAGCGTCCAAATATATCGTCTGGAATATATTGTACGTATGCAAATATCATACGATCGAAAATGCATATTAACATAGTCCTTGGTGCTATCTGGACGAATTATTGCGGAGTGTTACGGAAATCGATAAACTCGTTTACCTTGTATGGTTCTCTTGAAGAAAGCTTTACACGCCTCACACGAAGCAACACCGTAATGAAAACCGCTGGCAACATCACCGCAGACAAGGCAAAGCCTCCTGGGTACCATATCGTCTTCCTTAGCGCCTTCCTGTGGAAACGATAACAATTCTTCACAGCAGTTCAAATATAAATCATCCCTAATGTAAACTCATTGTCTATGGAGAAACGTTATCGGGACGCGATCACGCACCTCTGGAGTTCCCAATGGCTGCGTCGTCGAGGAACAATGATGCATCTCTGGACTATCGGGACTGCCACTGCTACCGCCATAATCCGTTGCGATGTCCAACTTTGTGCATATCGACTGGAAAAAAACGTGATTGAAATAACAATTAAGATGAGGCAATCAAAAAAATATTATAAAAAAATATCATTAAAATCATATCATTAAAAAACTATCATAAAAGAAGAAACGCGTGAAAACAAGTTAAGAAAGTTCAAAGAGTTTTGTAAGAAATTCCTACTTTTGCTCTCAATGCAAGAAGGAATGAGTATCGATCGCGAAATCCAATTCCGAATATAATTTCGACAACAAAAGATTCTTGAAGACCTCAAAGCTCTTTTTGGATATACTTCATCTATGTGAATTCGAGAGATTATTAGTGGATTATAATGCGACGATATTAGCGTGATAAGAGAGAGGAACGCTGTATATTTGTCGACGAATTGAGAAGTTCTTTGAACAATTTCAATACCTCCTGTTGCTGAAGAGTCGTGGTCGGCGAACACACTTGATAATTTTGCGTGGGCGTCGTTGGGTTATCGATTTCCTGCTTGATATTCGGCATCCTGTTATTTCCGATCATGCTTTCCGAGGGAGCATCAGACATCATACAGACCTGTTGGAAGCGCGAGAAAAGGAAAATGTAAAATTTCCGTGATATATTTGGCAATAATACATCGTATTCCGAGATCGCGCCCATTGGATCGAACATTGGCGATCGATAAAAATGATGGATTCTTAGCGCAAGAAGGCGAACGAGCGGTCATCCGCCGCCTTCTCTCTGCAGCATGAGGGAAGCTGCATTTTTTTTTTCTGTGCCTGCTATATTTAAGCATGGCCAACGCCTCGAGCATTTTTAGAATTGACTTCAGAGAATTCGCGGTACTGCCACCCAATGCCAATCCTGGCGATCGCGGATCAACCCCGTCGGTCTTGCGTGCGGTCTTCTCGGAGCACACGGTAATAATTCGAATTCGGCAGAAAATGCAAAAATTGAGAATCTCTGTGTCGTTACGAGCCGTGTGTAAACACTATCATACACGAACATGGGATACGATTACCAGAAGCACACGCGGTTGCTGACTGGACGGTAATTCTATAGTCGTTTAAGACGTCGGTTGAGCCGAAACTTCGGCTCAAAACATAAATCGATTTCCGTTTTTGTCCATATCGCTAAAACCGCCTGAGAATTCCCAATTAATTCCTGTGCACTCCAGCGTTTTCAAGCCAAAAACGATATCTGCGCGCGGAAATAGGCAAATTCAAGAGTACAAAAACGTAAACAGCCAGAATTATAAAAAAAAAAAAAATAATCGGATCTTAATATATTAAATATATTAATATTTAATATATATTAAAATGTATTAAATAATACATTAAATATTAATTAAATTTTAACAAAATAAAATTATTAAAAATGTAGTGTCTTCTGTGGATTTTTGTGGAAAAGGATATGTATGTAAATTTAACTTTGGACGGACAGGAAGCAAAAACTGATATGGAAATTTTTGGTCTTTAATGAAACGTTTTTAAGAGGACGGAAAGAATAAAGGGAAAAAGAGATATTTGTTGATTAATTTCTGCATATAAATGCACAATAAAATATCTTGTAATCTAGCAGTGTGACGTAATAAAAAGCAGCGACTCGACGACGCTGGACGCTAATATGAGATAACTGCGCCCTAGATTAGGGCGTTGCTAAACAAAGTAACGGTGAAAGGATTGCGTAAGCCCCCTTTCGCCCCTCACTGCCCCCTCCCTTCCATTCCGTTCGGCATCATGTGTCGTGTGCCAGCAGAAAGCGAGACTCGCAGACGGAAGGGAAGGAGAAGCAGCATCTAGTCGACCTTGAACTTGATTTTTTTTCAGACGCGAACTCGCGCGCTCCCCATTCGACGGACTCGATCTGAATTCGCAATCGAGTCTCTGAGGCGAGAGATCGGAAACCGTGCAGAGTCTAAATCGCGAAAACCGTCGTGGATTTTTTGCGGCGTCGTTTCTCTCGTGAGCGATCTCGAAGCGGACCTTGGAAACGGAAACGACGACGACGACGACGGAATTAACGCGCCGCGGAATTGAAACCTGCGCGGAGAACGACGGGTCCAAAACGATGCGAATTGCTTGGTACCACATTGGTCTCCATTTGGTACTCCTTTTCCTTCAGGTGGGAGGAACAAATTACGGCTTGTTCATCCTTGATTGCAATATCAATAACACCGAGACCGATGATCTCCGGAGCCAGCTCCCTCGCTGCGCAAAGGATATCTCATAAATCTAAGAAGGGCGAAGAGAGAGAGAGAGAGAGAGAGAGAGAGAGAGAGAGATATCTCGGCCGAAAGCGAGCTTATTTAGCATGGACCGTTGGTGCAACCGGCCCTAGATTTGTTCCAATGTGTTCTAGCGGGACAGGTTGCACGCACACGGGGGAGGAGGGGGGAGAGGGTTGCGTAAGTGTTGGCCTCCCTCCGCGTTTCGTTCGATTGAGTGCTCGAAAGGCGGACATGGGGAAAAGACAAGGGGGAGATGGAGGAGGAAGAGGGATGTCTGAGAGAGAGAGAGAGAGAGAGAGAGAGAGAGAGAGAGAGAGAGAGAGCGACGCCACGGTGTGCTTCTCGCCGGCCTTGAACTTGACTTTTCTGCGAGAGAGCGAGAAGCTACCGCGTTCGCGAAGGCCGCGGAGCCACGCCATCGCAATTTTAGACGCCGAGCGCCGGCGGAAACGGCCGACAACGACGGCCTTGGGCCTCTCAATCTCGTTTTATCTCGTTTTATCTCCTCCTCTGTCCTACCTTCCTGCCTATACGTCCGTGACTCCCCGTTCCGCCTGCGCGCCGACGCGCCACGATGCGCGATCCTGACGCTATTACCGACGCCTCTGACAACTTAACACTCCACTTTTAGAATAGCAATATAATTGAAGACTCCAGTCCTTCCCCTTCCCGAGATAAGAGAACGTGTCTTGTCTAGACACATTTAAAAAAAAAAAAAAAAAAAAAAAAAAAAAAAAAAAAAAAAAAAAAAAGAGTAAATTACAGCAACTAAAAACTAATTAAATTAAACGAGATCCTCCTCGAGGATCTATGGGGGTTGTAATTTCACCCTGAAAAATTTTCTGTTTGAACTTGATTGAAATAAAAATAAAAAGAAAACGTTATTGCTGATCTTGACGTAATAAAAACTTGGAGTTAACACTCGATATCTTCTTTTAATCATACGAGGAACTTCAGAGTTCTAGGAATCACATCGTAACTCTAGGAATCAAGTTACGGAAGTGATAACACGTGCACAGAAACACACGACACGCAATGCAACAGAAGAAATAATAAAAAATTTTTATCTCCTAGATATTTCGCGAGCGAGGTGGAAAATCATTATTAATTTCAATATCACGATAGATTGAAAGTGAAAATTAATCGCACGCAATCACAGAATAAATGAAAGATTTTCAATAGATCGCTCCGCTTCATATTGGAATCACATTCACTTGGATGCCATAAAAGAATCTTATATATAAATTTTACAAACATATAAAAATCTCATTATCGAGATTAACCTATTTCTTCGCATGTCATCATCCTGTAACAAATAACTAATTTCTGAAATCACCGTAATGATGAGACCTGATTGAAAAATTACTCATTGATTTTGAAAGACTAAGATCCTCGCATCAAAGAATTAATCTTAAATCAAGAAAAATATAAACAAGAATATTATAATTTTTTAAAAAAATTTAGATTTAATTGAATTTGTATTGATGCGAGTATATATTTATGCTCAACTCAAAATTAAAATCTTCTGTATGAAAATTATAATATTATTGCTTATATGAGAATATTTATACTTGCATCGATATAAATTCAATCAAATCAAGAGTAAAATTGTTCTAAGAAAAATGATAACATTCTTGTTTATATATATAATTTTGATATAAGATTAATTTTTTTTTTCTGTATGCGATATCAAGGTTCCTTGAACTTTACGCTCTCATCTGTATCATCGGGAGAGAAGATTGATCATATACGTCGATACAGAAGCGAATCGGGCAGCGTCGGTGTAACGATCGGGCGAAATAAACGATCGGGTGCACGCGCGCGCGCGCGCGCGCGCGGTATCGCCTACACTGCACAAATTAAGATAACGTCGCGATTAACATCGGTCAATAAATAGCTCCGTATCTGTTGCCAGGTGCGATATCGGCCGATAGTGCACAATTCGCATTAACAGTCGCATAACGCCTGAGCCTCTCCGGGATTCGCGCGCCTGGTGGGCGTACGCGCGGAATTGCATAATGAGCGCGTGTGACGTAACGCGCGGTTGCGATTTTCAGGAGAAGAGCGCTCGCGATCGCCGATCGCAAACAAATAGTCGTAAATCGTTTTCGCGAAAATAGGAGAAGGCCTTCGCGTACCAGAAGATACTCTCTCTCTTTCTCTCTTCTTGCTTCCGTTTCGCGAAAAAACGCGGTCGCACGCGTGGTTCAGAGATATATCGGTCGCTCCCTTCGGATAAAAATGAAAAAAAAGAATCTTGGAAGGGGCTCGCGCGTCTTTCCTGTAACGGTCAGGTGTATTTTTATTTTTATGGATCACGGTTCTCGCGCGCGGTTCTCTCCTTTGTCGCGGCATTGGTAATCCGCGGACGTGTCGGCGGTACTCGATATTCCGGTTGCAACAAGTCGACGGACGTTATCTATGTGAATTATTATAATTGCCCGCTTGCGCGTGCGGTCCGGAATATCGCTGGCATATGTATGCACGTAGGTGGTTACGGAATTAGAATGCGAAAAGTGCGGATCGATCCTCCTGGAGGATGAAGACCCTGGGTCGCGGTCAAGGCCGGGGCCTTGGCGGGAACTACGCTCCGATTTCGCATCGATCTTATCCAATAAAAATAACGCGATAACACGGCCGTGTAATATCGGAGTATTAAAACAGCGGCAAGAATAACCCGGCTGCCTCGGGATATATCCGACGTGGACGTATCGACTTCCCGTTGAATCTTTCAAGTCTTGGATCTTCATGAGCTCCTAAATCTTTTAAGGATTTAGAAGCGAGAGGACCTAGAATTTAAAGCGAGAGCCGCGCCTATCTCAGTCAAGTAGAGATTTAGCGCTTTTCGCTATCTTTTATTTTCGAGATATCTAAATTATAATTTCGCGTGATACTCCTAACCGAGCGCAGCTAACGTTAAGTTTCACTAAAACTCTTTTATAGTCCTCATACATTATTAAAAAAAAGATCTCTCATCTTAAAGAGTATGAGTTTCACTTACGTTATATGCAGAGGAAGAAAATGAGTAGGTTCCAGTCAGATTTGTAAAGATTTGATTTAATCTAGTCTCCTCGCACATTATTAAAAAGAAAAAGGTGGAGATAATTTCGATTGTTTCATGTGTAAGATTTTGATCTCCTTCATTAAAATATTGTTAATTATAAATTATTATAATTATTAATTAAGTATATATATATATATATATACTTAATTAATAATTTTATATATATATATATATATATAAAATAATGTAGTGCGTGCGTGCGTGTGTTTTATATATATTATAATTATATTATTACAATATATATATATATAGTAATAATATAATTATAATATAACACACACACACACACACACACACACACACACACACACACACACACACACACACACACATACTATAATTATTGATTAGTGCGAAGTTTTTTTATACGCTGTGGGCTTTAAGAACCGCTTCAGGACTCGACATAAAGATGAGCAATGGGGTTCAGGTAAAATTGAATTCGCGGTGAACGGATCAGTCGGAAGATAGGCCTTGCCGATCAACTAGCGGCGACATGGCTCAATGTCGAGTCGTATCGCTGGTCGGAACGATAATAATCGCTCTGCAGAGCGAGATGTTCGGAGGGGAGTCAAGTTTAAGGCCACGAGACGTCGATGACGTCATCTCATAGAGATAGAAAGAGGGAGGGGCATGGGGGAAGAGAGAGAGAGAGAGAGGGGCACAAATCCTAACCTTGGACAATATTCGAAATAATCGGTGGACAGGTAGGCTCTAACTTTGAGCCAACTCGAGATGTTGAGCCAGAGTTCGTGAAAAAAATGCTGCGTTAAAAAACGATTACGACACAACAGTTCGATAAAAAGAAGAAGGATATTTTTATACCGCATTAATAATTGGATACTGTTACGCAAAATGACTTAAAATTCAAGGTGTGTCATTATAATCTAGCTGTTAAATGTATATAAAATTATTCCATTTCGGTTTTATGAATCGATTGATTTTTATGTTCATCAGGATCGCCTATCGAAAATGTTTAAGAAAATTCAGTAGTTATGTGATGTGTTTTATCTCGCACAAGTCTGCTGAACAAAAAGTTAAAAAAAATTTGATAGAGAAATATAATATTTTAAAACTCAACAAAATTTAGAGACGTTCGTATTAATCTGCAACTTGTTTATATAAGTTTTCAATAAAATATTTTTTTAATGTACATCGGCTTTCTTTTGTCTATTTTTTCTCGAGATATTGCAGAAATCGTATTTGATGAATGTTTCGCTTTTTATTTATATTTATATCCTGTATATAAATTTTTTTATCTTTAATCTTCCATGAATTTTGAAGTAACAACTTTATTTTTAAATTTTCGTGTTCTTATCATCGTTTACTATTATTTCCATAATTATGTCATTGTATTGCTAACACTTCATTTACAATGATTATTAGTTCCTGTTTTTCACACCGGAGTGAACATTATTAAAACTTCTCATTTTCTATTTCAGAAAATCACTTCATGAAAAAATCATAAACAAAATTGATTACACTAACAAATATGTTCTAATGAAGACGTAATTTAATGACCGTACAAATAAATATATGTAAAATACGCACACCGTCATCGGTACATCATTACATCGGGTATTACGAGTTCTACATCAGAATCAGAAAGAGTAGTCGCTTTACATAAAACATTAAAAGCTAATTACAGCTATAATTATTCATTTGTACTCCAAGCTAAATGTTTGCTATGTCTACATTAAATATTTTTTTAATCAAAAAAAAAAAAAAAAAAAAAAAAACTGAACAAAGGGACAGAACGGGGCAGTCTTCTTTCTCCTCTCCTCCCATTATTAAATCCCTGGACCAAGGGGACTAAGGAACATATCAGGAATCACAAAACAGTGACTCGCGTACTGTTAATGTCTCTCTTTCCGCAACGCGGACGCAAGAGGACGCAAGAGTGCATCGGCAACGATCGCGGTGCACGTGTATCGCGTAACGACGACCTTCGCATTGCTACTCTATCACGACCACGTTCCGCTTCCTACCCGCCAGCGCTTGTTTATGCGCAACTAGCGGTGTGTCGTAACACACCGTGTCTTTTTCAATAATCCAACGAGAATTCGCGCGGACGTCCCAACGCTAATCCCCACACTCCGTTCAATTAATTACATTAACGCTCCAAATTACTGTCACAGTAGATACAGGCGGGCAGAATCGATCCGTTCGACGAAGTTACGGGAATTAAGTTACGTTAAGATTCGGGTAACAACTTTCACGAATCAGGACAGTCTCCGCCGCTGATTTTAACGTCTCTTCTTCGAATAAAGTGGATTTCCCGATTTTTGAAAAAAAAAGATCTTCGATCGTTAATTTTATTCGACATCGAATTCAATGGAGAAAATAATTGTTTGCAAATTTAATATTTTTTTTTGTTTCCTTTTTCCTTATAATAATTTCCTTAATAATAAGTTCTCTGTGGTAGATTTCTATGTAACAAAAAGTATTTTTGATAATTATTGTGATTATTAGAATAATTATTAATTTTCAAAATTAATTAAATAACAAATATATGACTGAATTATATGAGCCGCTATTTTGACACAATTAAAATTTTACATCTTACTTCCCCTCTCTCTCGCTCGCTCGTTCGCTCAAGTGGAAATCCTCGTAAATCATTAATAAAATATAATATACATAATATGGCCAATATAAATGCACATATTTTCATTTATCATGTCAGCTGATCGCGCATGTGCATGACTTCAAGACGGTACGGCAGTTTATAAATTTTACATTACAATCGCGGTAAGCATGCCGATTTTTACAAAGCCGGAAAAATTCGAAGCTCTGAAAATATCCGCTGACGCAACTCGCGATGAATATTTTTCTTCTATCAAACTCGAACGTCCGCGACGTTCCCGCTCCAATTCAGCGGCTTTATTTTTATTCCAGTCGATGCAATTTACACGTGATGTTTGAATGAGTCGACATTTAAGAGTTCGGGACACCTTACTTAACTTAATTACTCGTCTCGCGGGATAATTAGATTGTACAAGGTCTTCCGAACCTTCTCTTTCATTTTCGATTTTCAGTCCTTCTGAAATGATGTCATTTCTCGATTTCCCAAAAATTATTCTGGTCGAATTGCAGATAAGAAGGAATGGCCAGTCATTAAGGGATCGCTCGGCGACACGGATCTCAGTCACATGCTCGTATATTCCAAATGTACAAACGTCAGCACGAATTCCTCGTTAACCCCTTGTCAATCGGGTGAGGGCGATGAGACGAACCAGCATCCGTTGTTGTAGGATCATTATCTCGCTCAAAGTATCGGGACCGGGCGGAGAGTTCGCGCCTAATAAAGATTAGACCTCGCGTTGCATGCGAAAACGTTACGCGATAACGTAAGCGTGATATCCCACCGCCCGTGACATCTCACGCACTCATGAAATTGCGTAAAAATCACGATGTTGATGAAGAGTAAACGAAGCACGTATCGTTCATGGTTGACGTCCATTTGAGAGAAAAACGTGTCGAGAACCGCTCTCGAAAGTCGCGCAACCGTATATCACATTAATGAAGTATCATCAAAACAGCGATATTAGAAGTCAACGATACTGACTCCAATCCAAACTATAAATGCCTTTTAATACACGATAACTTTTTACGCGCTAGTGAAGTATCCATTTTTTTCAAATGGATTCGTCACGATTCCATTGAACAAATAAATCGTTGACAGATTCTCGACTTCGCTACTTGACACCTCCTGACCACCAACTAGGAAGACAAGATTCCATTTTGCGAAACATTGAGCAATGTTTATAATTGAGAAGAAATAATTTAAAATCCCTTTTCTGCTCGCCAATTATCGGGAATAATCGGCTTATCCATTCTTACTCGAAATCATCCTAAAAATGTACGATCGAACGAAGAGAAATTCCGAAGCTTTCTGGACATCCCGAGTAGACAATAGCGAAATGAGATGTGAAGGATAGCATCCGAGTGTGCGTGTCGTCACAACCATAAATCTCGGCGCACTCACGTAAGCAACGCAATTGATCTATATGACACCGGGCATTCTTTTGCATTGTCTCCTTATCGTCCGAAAAGATGCCGCTTAGCAGCTGCCTCTTTTTTTTATCGTGAAATACGTGTGATTATTACATGTATCGCGCGATGTTCACGTCGGTACATTCCAGCGAACTCTATTATACCGAAATGTTTGGTGCCAAGTCAATATTAAAAGTATAAATAAGACTGTTATTTTTGATTATTTCTATTTTTTAAATTCATACTTTTCTTGTATTAAATTATTTTAATAATTAAATTTTTTGTATTCGTACTTTTTTGTATCAAGGACACGATTTTGGAATTTCCTAACTTTTTATCACTCTTTTTATTCTGATAGAAGATTAAACAATTAAAACATTTTAAAATCCCATTTTTTTTTTTACATAAAAATAAGAGAAATAATCAAGAACAACTGTATCTCAAATGTTAAGAATTCGGCCAAAATAAATATTAAAAGACTAGAAAAGATAAGGATTAGGTATTCTTTTTTTCTCTATTTACTGATTTCTGAATAGTCAAAGATTATATCTTCTGATTCATGCGGATAAAAGAAAAGAAAATAAAATAGAAATAGATAGAAAAAAAGATAAAAAAAAGTACATCTCCCTTATTCCCTTCTGCCTTACAATTTCTCCCAAATATATTTCAGTTTATAGAATTCACACTCGCACACGCAATTCGCACGAAATACGTGGAAATTCTTCTTTCCGCTAAACGGACCGATTCAGGCCGATTTGGATTTCGATCTTCCTTCCGATCGTTAACCGTCGACCAACAAAGCGTTCGTCATTAAAGGCGTCGACCGATCCCGCGGGAAAGCGGGCGAACAAAAAAGATGAAAAAGCAAAGAGCAGAGCGAAGCAGGGATGAGGGAAAAAAAGACACACTTGCCTGGCATGCGAAGAAAGCTCGAGATATAACATCGCTCGTATGAGCGCGGATCATAACAAACAATTTTTTTCCCCGATGTTTTCGGAGCGCCGCGCGCGCCGAAAAACACTTCAATTTCCGCGGTCCCCGAGATCACTGCGGGTGGATTTTTGGAGTATATATTTATAGATCTATTTCGCTTGCACTTACGTTGTATCTTTTGCACTTAAATCTCCCGTCCTTTCTTCCACCATCGTCCGCAAATATCTATCCTGCTTTAAGTACCGAAAGTTCAAAGGGATGCAAGCGACGCAAAGAAACGTTACGCCTCGCGTGGAATCGTAATTCCATCGCCGCTGAATTTTTCCCCTCCGAAATTTTATCCCGCGCGGAATCCCCGGCGGATCGCCGTTGTCAGAGGATTCCCGAGAGACCGACAAACCGGGGAGCGCAAAGATTAGTCGCGAGACGCGAGATGAATTATCTAACAGCTCGACACGGGTTGTGTAACGTAACGACCGACTCGTCACGAGACGCGGGCGACGGCTCGGGGGCCTTAGGTAATACACGTTCGCACCTATTAAAACGTTAATGCATAAATATTATTTACGCGAACTTCACGAACGTTTCCACGGCGGAGCTTCATCCGTCGTATCACGTTTACATATTACATCGTTTTACGCATAAAACACGAATGACATCACGCGTTGGTGAGGCAGATCACGGAGGATCGCGGAGATCACGTCAATAACTCCGAGTCGCTTTACGTTCCGGAGCAGTACGAACCTGAACTACATCCGCGAACGAAACGGAGTGATGAGGTTTTTTTTATTATAAACGCCAACGCACGATCGTCACTTCCGTTATTCGATCCGAAAGGGCTGAGGAGAAAGGTAAGAGCGGCACTGCGCAACGCTGCACGTCACGTAAACAAAGCCACGAGATCGCGCGGGGAAGAGCGAAAAAGAGAGACGAAGAGGGGAAAATAGCGAAAGAGAGACAGAGAGGGAGAAGAAGGATCGGTTAGGTGCTGTAACACGGCACTTACCACGTCGTACATCCACGCGTCCATGGCCTCGTCCTCGTCCCACGCGACACTCCGAAAAATGCACGCCCGACTCCGTTTTCTCACGCGTGCCTCACCTCCTCCCGCGCCAATCGGGACTGGCGCAATCGCGACGCACGGCACCGTTCGTCCGATCGAGTCGTCACGTCACGTAACGTCACGTCGCGTCACGTCACGTCACGTCACGTCGCGTCGCGGCGAGCGCCGCCCGCGCGATACAAAATACTTACACCGCACGCTGCCAGAGCGTACCGACGACGAACAGGACGACGACGACGACGACGACGACGACGAGGACGAGGACGAAGACAACGCACCACGACGTTCACGGCAACGCGCGCCGTACGCGACTGAAGGCGCTAAACACATCGGCGCGATGTTAAGTGAATCCGCCGCGCGCGCGGCGATGCACGGAGGTGGACCGGCGCGACGCGGCGGCGATGCGAGACGAAGGCCCCGGAACGCGGAGAGACCGCGCAGCTGCGTCGCGTACAACGTCGTACCATCGTCAGGGACCACCGATCTGGATCTTTCACCGAGTGAATCCCCCTCGTCGACGGAGGAACGCACCCGAAATGCAAAAGCGTGGGATGACGTGGGGTGTGTCCTCTCGTGACTGAGAGTCACGATTCCGAATCTACGAAAAGCAGATTTCCCCTCGAAAAAAGTTTTGTAATCGGTGCTCATTCGAGAGAGAGAGAGAGAGAGAGCTCATTCCGGAATATGACGGAATTTGAAAATACAACCTGTATTATATCTGTCTTCTTTTCGTATATATCTAGACGGATTCAAGAATTGCATTGCACTAAGAAAAAAAAGAGACAAAGAGAAAGAGAGAGAGAGAGAGAGAGAGAGAGAGAGAGAGAGAGAGAGAGAGAGAGAGAGAGAGTCGAGGCAAATTTTATTCTTCACTGTATTTTCTCACGCAATACACATTTTAAACGATGTATTTATTTGGCCTCAGATAAGGAAATATTGATAATTACATGGCATAACAATAATAACATGGGATCGTTACGCCATGCTATGCACATTCGAAAATAATTTAATGTTAATAAAACATTTAATGATTTCATTCATGTAATGCGGATATATCGATAACGGATATAATAATTATACTACATTATTGTTAAGATACATGCAATGAAACAGTCCTATTACGATAATACCAACAATTTTCATATTATTATTCAAATTTTTCCATGTATTTATTCGTATTGCTTGTTCATCCGTTAATTTTTATCGTACCGTCTTTTGACGTTTGCATCGAAGTTTCGCGCACAGTAAATGATATTATGTTTCATTATATAAAATAATTATGGCTCTTAATCTGAAAATGCGTATGTGTGGATGGGTATGTGTGTGATATCTATCGTGCAGTTGCACCGTATTAGGCAACACCGAAGTATTTTCATCTTATCGCATTTATCGATAAGGCGTAGCGATTGTCTCGGTCTGACAACACAGATGTTACCATTTTTCACTCAAGCGTTGCATGCAATGTCATTTTGGATAAAATCATGGTCACGGGCAATCGGTCATTAACATTATGGCTCCCGTATCACCTTGATACCGCTCGCGCTTTATCGTACCAACTCGAAGCGGCTTTTTCGTATATTCTCTATATACGCTGATTTATATCCTCTCTCTTTCTCTCTCTCGTCCTCGCAACAGGCTCCACCCTTTCCGAGAAGCGAGGAAATAGCAGACATAAAATATTTTTCCAGACTCTAGACAAATACATTTGCAGATATATATTTTTATGTTAATAAAATTATATATGTATTTGTATATAAATATATGTATAAATATGTATGTATAGTATATGATAAATGAACGCACGCGCGCGCGTATGCGTATGTGTGTGTGTGTGTGTAGATAAATTTCTCTTTGTGTATGCATCTTAACAAATTATTTCTTACAATTAAGTATCTTTCACTTTAGCAATGGTCATAAGAGTTATTTATATATTCATAAAATCATTCGTTCGCGTCTCGCAAATTTATTTTCGCTGATAAATAAAAAAAATATTTCCCCCTCCTCCGCAAGCATATCTATTTCAAAGGCAATTTTTAGATTCGAGCTCGTAAGAATTTTTTTTTCCTCTTCCCTTTCAATTCAATTCGTAAAGTGCGGTATTCGCGCGCGCAGTTCCGCGAGGAATCTGTGTTTCAAATAATCCGGACCCTCGTGCCGAGCGGCATTTACGTGCGGACGACGAATTGAATTTTCCCTCGCGGCAACGGGGTAGATCGATCGAGCGAAACACTCCCTCGTATCGTACCGTCGCGCCGCGTGTCGCGCGCTCGAGAATCAACCCGGAGAATCGCTCGATCTTGCGAGCGAGTGCGGCGGCCTCGGGCATGATACGCTACTGGCGTACAGACGCGCCGATGTGTGTATATCACAACGGTGATAGGTGAGTGGGTGGGTAGGTGGGTGGGCGGGCGGGCGGCTGAAGGCGACGGCGGCCGCGACGGGAGCCGCGGCGCGGCGGGGCAGGAGGTTGGAGACGTCGGTGGCCTTGAACTTGACTGCCGTCACTTTTTGCGCACAGCCGCTGCGTCGCCCGCCCAAAACAGCCCACCGGCGTAGACACGTCGGAGGACCTCGTGCGTCTACCCGACAGCGACGGCGACGGCGACGACGACGATGTCGCGCGGTCACGGGGGATCTTTCTCAGACACATTTACATTCTTCGATTTAGAGTATGAGATGACGGGTTTAATGATCCATTCAACAAGTTAAGGTGTCCATGGCTGAGGGTCTCGCTTAATAAATCGTAACTTTAGCCTGAATTCAATGAAGTCTTTAAATATCGTATCAATTAAGTTTTTTCCATAGTGTATTAAAAACGAATTAAGAAGATTGTATTCTTATGTTTCTCATTATTTTTTTATGTTCGTTACGTTTTTATTTAGCATTTGCATTTCAATTAATCAGAACCGATTTTTGCTACTCCTGTATCGAGATGATTTTATTCGTGTAATCGTATTTGGATACTTAGGATTTTCTTCAATCTAGCGGTTTTTTTTTTATTCTCTTTTTTTTCCGATTTACGTCTAAATCTGTGTGTATTTGTTGAACAAAAAAAATTGAAAATTGTACTTGATACGCAGTGGCGCCTCGAGCCGATCGATGCGAGTACGGGTCAATGTACTCGCGGAAACTTTTCGATATCTTGTTAACCCTTAACTTAAGCGTCTGAATTTTTTGCGTTGAGAGAGTCTTAATAATTCTTTAATTTCAAAGGACCGATAAAAATATTTTAATATAAAAAATGTGTACTAAATATTTCACAATTACATAAATTATTTTCCAATGAAAAGCAAGTCGAAAAACTCTGCATCAATTCCTTTTTCTTCAATACTTAACAAAAGAGATATATATATGTGTGTGTGTGTGTGTGTGTGTGTGTGTGTGTGTGTGTGTGTGTGTGTTCGATTCTCTCGGAAAATATATTCATAAATTCGAGCATTTTTGAGATTGTACCTAATATTTTTATCCTTTTATTTTAATACTTTTATGTTTTTTGCATAGAAGCATGAATAAAAACTTTCATACATATGGGAACAATCGATATAATATAAAAAAGTTACGCGGTTCTATTCTAAGAAAAATGCAATTACACAAAATGAGGTCATCGATTCTTTCTATTATTCTTCATATAAAAGTACTAAGGTAAAATCAAAAGAGAGTTAATATACTGACATAAGCTTTTAAAGTTTTATACCTGAGAACTTCGTTCCGAATAATTGATAACGAGCCAGTACCGTTTGTTCTCATAATTATGCTTTATAATAATAATTCTAATAAGTTCGACGATAATCATTAAAGAAAATTCGAGAGAGAGAGAGAGAGAGAGACCACCGAGTTTGTGAATAATTATCACGTCTTCAAATTATCATAAGAGTTCAGAATCAGCCATATATTTACTGCTTCTGCGAAAGAAACTTCAATTCTATCAAACAAAGAGCAATATCATAAAACTCATATTCATTTCTATCAATTAAGTAGATTAATTTTTATCTCGATTTAATTTTCCTTCTATCTTCTTCTAGATCTAAGGATTCATTATAAATGAAATCGCGATTAAAATTAATAGATATGGACAAAAATTGATCGGGTACGTAAGGGTACGAAATCATGTTCGAAGAATTGATCAATATTACGAAATGGCGGATGTTAAATGATATCGGGACGGAAGACGGTCCTCAAAAATCCACCGAGAGAGAGAGAGAGAGGGGGGGGACAGGGGGGCGGGGGGATAACAACGTAGTCGCTGCCAGTGGGCATCGGGCGAGTCGTTGTTCGACGGTACACCGACGATGCCCCGCTGTTAGGGTTGAGGTAGGTAGACCTCGCGCGAAGCGGATCGATATAGCACTCTCGCTTTCTCGCATTCCCGATGTACGATACGACGACGAGGCGCGCACGTGCCCGCGTGTCTGACGTGAGGATCGTCAACGACCGGGACCGGCTGGTAATAATTTCGCGGACACGCGCAAACGAGGAGAACGCCGGGTGGAGGGAAAGGAGCCGGGGCGATCCTATGTCGATCATCGTAGCTCCGTTTTTTTTTTCTGCTCCAAGATTCACGTGCATCTCGCGAAACATCGCACGAAGCCAGCCACACTTTTTCGAAATTCTTCCGCGGAGTTTTTAATTTATATCGATCTATCCGTTCCGTTTCGGTTTACGTTTAATCAACGTGGATTAAATTTCTATTGCAGATTAAATTTCTAAATGGAGATTCTAGGTGAGGGTTTTTCTGTTTCTAATGCTTTTTAAATCATTTCTATAATGTAATTTTCCAATAAAATGTTATATTAGTTTTAATCTTGATTTAACTTTTATCTGCATTTAATTCCAAGAATTAGAAAAGATAAAAAATAAATTAATTCGACATTAAAATTGATGTCTAATGATAGAATTGAACATTAAAAAAATGAATAGGATTCCGCACGCACAAGTTTTCACTTTTAATTCTTCATAATCCAACTTGACATTCAGAGAAGATTAAAAAACTCATTAGAAGTTATAAATGTCAGAACATTATTTTGCTAAAATTGACTTTCCCCTCGCTTGTACAATGCATAAAACTCCATTTGCTCTCAAATAACGCAATATTTAAATGTCCGAACTACATAGGAGGGGACGTGCTGAAATGGAAGACTATTTTTCTTCAATATCAATTTTGCGAGTCAAATACATTATGCACGCTGGATTTAAACAAATGCGTACAATTGTTATTGTAAATTGAAGGCTAGTTGTCGGTAATAAACACTTGCACGAATATCCCGGTCGATACTGAATGACGGGATTCCACGAAATTTCAACTACCAGCTGATATATTATATGTTATATATGTATATATTGATATATGTATATATATATATATATATATATAAAACACGTGTGTATGTATGTATAGAGTCTTCTAGGAAGACTCTCTCTGATGCACTTGTGTATGCAACACCTACATAATCGTTTCGTAACGCATCAATCGTCACCATGGAAATCTCTGGATGTTTCTGAACTCAGAGAAAGTGCGAGTCCCTAACGTATCGAATAAGCTCTTGTTCCTCCGTATTAAAGGGGAGAGAACGGAAAGGAGAGAGGCAGAGAGAGAGAGAAAGAAAGAGAGAGACTAACTCCGAGACCATTTCGCGAATTCGATAGAGCTCGTAACGCAGTTGAATTTGAAGGGGGATCAAGGCCGTCACCGATACAGATCGCGAATAATTCCGCGGCGCGAGGAAGGGATGAAACAGGCGACTGTCGGGAGGAAAAAAAAAAGGAGGAGCTCCAACGAGTACACGCACCGAGTGTACTCGTACGCGATGTGTGTATCAACGGAGAGCTCTCGCAACAAAGATGGCGGGCATGAATTTGGCAAAATCGCCCGAGACTGGCCGTCGCGATCGACAACGGCGAATGGATCCTACGACACTTTCGCGCGTGATCGTGTTGCGAATCCACGTTTACTCACCACCTGGTGCTCAGCAACTTGACCGCGATCTTCTCATTGCGTACCGCTCGTGGCCGCTCGTACACGACAAAAATGTTGGAGTAATGGCTGATTTTATGGCTCAACACAGCTGTAGAAAAAGTCCGGGGGAGCTTTGCGGGGGCAGCAGCATCGAGCGCGTGGCACCATCGAGCGTGAACGACGCGAATCTCCGACGCGAACCTCCGTTGATACAAATGGCGAAATTTTTGAGATTTCGTAAAAATACAGATGGAATTCACATAGCAACTTCACTGGCATTTCTTTAATTTTTTTTTTCCCGTACTTTTTATAATTATGAAATTTGTTCAAGTCTGATGTATGCAACAAATATTATTACATTTTCCTCTGTCGACTTTTATTTAATAAAAATTCGTTTTGAATTCTTTCAGTTTGACTTTTAAATTTGTATTTATTTGAAATATTTTGTTTAATATCAATAGTGGATAAAAATAACAAAAACAGGAAAATTAAAAAATACAGGCCATTTTAAAACAAGCCATATCAAATATCTACTCGTTTGTTTATAAACTGACTAAAATTACATAAATATTCGTGAATCATCTTTATCAATTAATAAAAATTAAATAATTTAATACGTGTTTAAAAAATAGAAAGATTTTAATCTAAAACAAAAAAACTTTAATTTTTATGTGCTTATAAAAATATAATTGTTTCTTACAAAAATCTAGGAAGTTATTCTCGAATATACTTAAAAGCTATCAAACTTTGACAATCTCGCACGAGATATTATTAGAATTCCATTTATCTTCTAGAGTTGGTTTCACACTCAACCTAGCATAAGTGTGTTTATGCATACGCTCCGGATTCAGTATCATACATTCGTTGATTACTTTATAATAACATCGCATATCGGACGGTAAAATCAATAAATGTGGTTGTTGATCAAAAAATGCATACTTTTCCCACAACTCTACGTCTACGTTCAAGTCCTCAGGCGGAGGGTACACAGGATAAAAACATGTTTGAGCGAGCACGTGATCAGCCAGACGACTAAGTCTATCACCTGACACATTGCTGAAAACATTTATTCATTTTTTATAAATAAAAAAAAGATCTATAAAATTTTTATAAATGAAATATCTAATTAGAATATTATATATAAATCAAAAATGTAACTTTGAACTTTGGATCGTTGGTAAAAAAAATACTTACGATATCTCTTCTTTTCCGATATGTTTAATAACATCGACTGATGTGATGCCGACCTTCAAACCAGCGACATTCAGGATACACGGATCTGGCATCAATTTTAAATTCGAATAATTTTGTAACAGTTTCCGATTAAAAATTGCATATTGAGGAGTTGGAAATACAGGTTCGTGATGTGCGTCGCGATTGGAAGCTACCAGTACGACTTGAGTGCTTTTCCTGTAATATCACATATTATTTTATTTAAAAATAGAAATTATTTTCTTTCATCTATATCATGATCATGGAAAAAAAAAAAACAGAAGAATCTTTCGTTTTCAAGTATTTATAATTTAAAAACTCGAGTGACATTACCGTGTCGACTCCATTATCCTCGCAAGAATCTTTTCAAACTGTTCCTGATACAAAGTATCCGCAACGTTGTCTTGCATCTCAGGATGTGTATATTCTAAAAACGGTCCAACTAATATGAGAACCTGCGGTTCATCCGACGCGACCTTCTCCATCAAATCCCACAACGGCTGGTAGTGCATATTATTAGACGCGGTAAACGGACCCGCCGCAACGAAAATATTGACTCTCGATTCGATTTTCGGCGTCGACGCGAGCGGCGCGTATAACTTTCCAAATATCTTCTCCACGTATAATACGTCGCGTGTCGGATTGACGGCCTCGACCGCCACAATCTGACCGGAGAACACCGAGTACTGTTTCAGATTCCGGAAGTCCAGTTCAACCGTGTCAGCCACCGGGGCGCCCTTCCGCCTCGTACTACCCTCCAACACCACCGTGTTCGCGGATTCCTTCTTCACTCTGATACGGCCGAACGTCCGGAAGTTTATCTGACTCACGCTTCGCACATTTTTCACGTAACGCGGCTGGGCAGAGTTGTCGGTCGCTGCCGACCATGCCTTGACCAGTCTGCTGCCCAAATTCTGGCACACAAACGTGATAAGGTGTCCTTGCTTCGACAGGATTTCGTACATATACTTCGCATCGCTGGGGACATGCGGTTCGTCGGATTTTGTAACGTCGACATCGTGATCGCCTGTTCTCTTCCAAGACACGATAGCCTCGCCAGTAGAAAGTAAAACCTTATCCGTTATATTACGCTGACTCGGCGTGCTTCTGTAAACGACAGAGTTTACTTTGTATACCAAAAAACGTTCGAAACATGAAATAATGGTATAATTTAAATACTTTTATCTGTATCAAATGTTGTAATTTTATATATTGATTTTATAATTGTTAGTTTGTCAAATTCTCTCAAGATATATTAAAAAAAGTTTCAAATAGCATTCGGATTGATGTTCTATAAACATGTTAATCTCTCTATATTAGTACAAAAAAATGGTCTAATATATAAGAAAATTTAATCTTAAAACTGGAAAACTTTAAATTACGCGCTTGAGTATCCATTTGGAAGATCTGCTTACGAATTTTCAGAGACGGTAGCTGATGAAAATGATTCCGCAACTCTCGTTTTACTAACCCTTGCATCCGTGTCGATTTCTACTTCCGGACTCTTTCGCATACGCTACAAAAAAAAAGGGGGAACAGGCGCATTACTCATTTTCTGAATGTGCGAGTCCAATCGGTACTATTTTATAGTAACGGTGCTGTTTTATAGTTAACTTGTATGTATATCTAATACTTCAAATATTTACAAATCACATAAAATTATATAGAGCGCCTACTCAATAAAGTGCCTAACCCCCAAAAAATTTCATGAGAATTTTCTGATTTTCAAGATAATTTTCCAAAGATTCCAAGTAAAATAAAAGTATTAGTAATAAAGTATAAGTTTTCTTAAATGTATTTTATAAACATATATATCAGACAAAGTTCCGAATATTTTCCATTTAAAAATTTATAAATCACAAAATAAAATTAGGGATTATTCGAATTTCAATAATTAAATTTGAAAAATTTTGAAAGAAATATAAGGATTCTAAAAAAATTAATATCTTATATGCTTATTGCATAAAATTTTCAAACTTTATTTTCAAAAGCTACAAACAAAAAATTATATAACGCATAATCAACATTTATCTTTTATAAAACTATTAAAATAAATATCTATCTTATTAAATAAAATTATAACCTAATCAAAATTGTTATCTTATTAATGTTGAATATTGAAATTAGTCGTAAGATCAGTCTTATACTCTGATGTTTAGAATAAATTAATTCACTGTTAACAATTCAGTAAACTTCTAATTATATTATAAAGATAAAATATTAGAAAGAGTAACTTGAAAAAAAATTTCCTGAAAATTCCAAGTTTTTCCAGATAGTAGACACACTGTTACATTTTACATGTATAAAGTATTTCAAATATTTACAGGTCATAAAATAATTATTCATAAAATCTTATCACATGTTACAAGTTATGATCTCAATATTTTAACGTTATCATTTTTACAGTAGGAATAGGAAACTTTGTTTTTGACTTATCTATTTTTTTTTACCAAACTATATTACATATCATTTATGTATGTATATATATATATATATATATATACGTAACATGATTACATATCATATAAGCTGCGTAACAAAAGAACGAGACTTTCCATCATGAGTTTACAGCAGAGATACAGCGTTTTGCGAAATCGCTAATAGTACACAGATAACAATATACGCGCACACTCGAAATATTTCCAAATACCAAAGACAGATTGCCGTAGACGAGTATGTATCTAGTCACGAAATAATTAAATGCACGTGCACCACATCCACACTCGTCTATGGAATTACCCTCTTTCTCCGTCTTCGAGCATAATTCATTCCGTTTCGAATATTCCGTCGCTGTAATAGTGATAATCCCATCGATCGAATCTCTCTCGCTCGTTCGCTCGCTCGCGATTAATCTAAATCGATCTGTTCCTGAGAATGCTACTCCATCTTCAATTTTTCTTGGTGCGAAGAAGACGAAAAGAATCAAGGGAAGGGAGAACTTCCCCCGTTTTCGATGAACGCTCTGAATGTGGCTGCGATGCTCGAACGTGCTTAATGAGTGTGGATCTAGTCACAACTTTATCGACCGTGCACTAGACCGCCACTCATTCGGCAAATCCGAAAATAATCTCCAAATGTAAGCTCTCTCTCTCTCTCTTCTCTGCGTTTCCTCTACGAAAAAAAGGGGACGGAAGGAAAAGAGAGAAACCGGCCGATCTCTCGCAAATGCAACGCGTGCACGCGAACGCGTTTGGGAAAGGAAACGGCGACGCGCGACGCCGTTATTCGGCGAACAGCAGCATAGAGGTTAAATGCGATTAACCTGGCTCTTGACGTCCGCCTCTCATGTATTACGCATGTATTGTTTCAATCAAGTTCAGAGACAGTCCCGCTCATCCGCGTCCGACGCCGTCCGATCTCTCTCTCTCTCTCTCTCTCTCTGGAGATCGGAGTGATTCGGTTGGTGCGCATGCGCGAGTAACGTTCGTTCGCACGTGACACGTTCCCTCTCGCTCTATCCTTTCCTCTTTTTTGTACTCTCTTCTCTTCTCTCGTCGGATGCATAGTCTGTTCTTTGTGGATGCGTTATGTTGTACTTTCCACTTGAAGTAAGGCAGGTATCGGAGGAAGTGGCAATCCGAATTCGATTCGTTGTAACATCGACGAACAAAGCATTATGTAAAATAACAGTGGTAAACAGATATTTGAAATTCAACGTAGAAATGATCGAGAAACTTCGAGATATATTCCTTCACGGGCATTCCTAGTTTTTCCTCAACGCGATAATATAATTGTTTGAACATTAGAGATATACAAAGATTTTAGCGTATACCCGTTAAAGAGAAAAGAAACATTTTATCCGTACTATATCGAGTGCTCGAATCTTCTCGTTTTAGATCGCGTGACCAGTTTAAAACCTATTAACATCCGATATTAAAAGAAAATTTTACCACAAAGAGATTTAACAATTCATCTACAAGGACATTCAAGCAATCCGTGGGAGCTACTTACGAAACAAAAGATCATCTAACCGTATCTCTTCCTAGTCATCTCACTCTGATATTTTCCGTAATATTGATCCGATTGTCCTCTTTGATATTTACCTTTCAAATAAATCGTAACTCACATCCGACCGTGTCCCGATCGGCGAGTGTCCTTCCGAACGTGTACAAATATCGATTTGTTCCTCGTCTGAGTCACGCACGAAGACCAAAGACGAAAGAAGCGCGCGACGAGCCGAAGCCGTGCGACGAGGGAAGAGATTGGAACAGTTGTTGTTCAATTGTAGTTAATTGATGGAGAGACACCAACGGGCGCGCGCGCTTGCAGAGAAATCCGTCGGTCAAACGCGATATCGGTGGGCACGAGTTATTCGCGTTGCTTATCGGCGGGAACACGCGTCTCTCGACGACTCTCCACGGCGAACGATCGAAGAAGAGAAAGTTGACGGCGAGAGCCGACAGAAGCTGACGGGGTTTCCGCGCCGTCAGTGAAAGGTTCCATTGGAAAATTTCGACCCTTTACCGCCATGTTGAAGCGACCAAAAAGAGGGTCGGAGAAATTTTTCCCCCTATTTATCGCTCCATAAATTTAGTCCTTATTTCTAAAAGTTTAAAAGCGAGAAGAGCAGAAAAGTAATATGTATATATTAGCAACTTCAAGGAATATATATAAATAATAAAAAAATTGTGGATTCTACGAGTACACAAGAATTATGCAATTTCGGGAATTTAACGCATCGAACACATTCCCCGATTCAATTTTTGGCGTCGTTAAGAAACAAATTACGTTTAGGACTAAAATATTTCTTTCTCGCTTTCACCAAACGTCAAATATATATATTTCCATTTTAAATATGAAGTAATTATATTAGTTCAGCTGTAAAGAAGACCGTGAAGAATTACCTCGATGCGATAAACATTAAAAATGTTAATCCGCGATCTTTAATGGCGGTGGAATTTGAATCTTCCACGTAAAAGAGCCGTGAGATTTATTTCTTGTGTGTTTTCACACAGCTTTTCGTACTCTTTATCCTTCTCCTTTTTTTCCCACCGATCATCTAACGTCTAATTATATATCCATCTCACTTGTAAATTTAGAAAGTATAACGCAGCCGGGAGGAACAGAGTACCTGCGGATTACCGTGAAGTTATCGTTGGTTGTCGGCGCAACAGGTTGCAGCGGCGAACGGCGCGAATCAACAGGATTCGCTGAAGTCAACGGTCGTCGCACTCGCGTCCGCGCGGCGCGTTGTCTCTTTCCCACGAGGCGCGTGCGCACGCGCGCCTGCTACGCGCGCGCGCGCACGCGCGCATCGATCGCGACACGAAAAACCGATCGAGCGAGATCGACCTTCCTCTCGCTGCTTCCGTCGAATTCTTCCATCGGATGCGGAAAAATCTCGAACATATTGTCGCGCGATCCGTTCGGGATTTCCTCGTCACACTTGTGAGCTTCGCTCGAGCAAAGTCGATCCATCATGGCCGCCGATGTTGCCGCTCTTCTCGCACACCATCACGTAATCGTAATCACCGCCGCCGTTGTCATTGTCGTCGTCATTGTCGTTGGCCATAACGAGCAATTTCTCGAAAACGACATCCACGATCGACGTGCGGACGCCGTCAATAATTTTCCCGCGCGAACCGATCGCCGTGCGAAAATGCGGCCCGAGGTGTTATCTCACTCGCGAAGACACACGCCTGTCAGACGCCGATGGCGGCGCGGCGTCGCGTTGCGGACGCCATCGAGAGATACCGAGCTGCGCGCGATACGCGAGCGGCGATACCGGACGTAACGCGATCGCTAGATGCATACCTTAGCTCGGCGAGCGGTTGAGCGTGAAGCGAGTCGCGGGCGAAAGAATCGCACAAAACTATTACCTATCCGCGCCGACGAGGCGTGCATAAATGCCGAGAACACGAGCAACGAACCGACAACGACGCACCGGAGTCCTTGAAAACTGAAATCGTGCCCTTCGAAAGAGATCTGTTCGGCCAAAGGGGACAGGGGAGGGAGGAAGAATTCCTCCTCCTCTCCCTTTCCCCGCGAATAGCGCACTCCTCGTCCTCGTTCCGCCAATGGAAACGGCTCTCTTGCCCCCCTCCCCTCACCAAGTATCCCTTCGCGAAGAGAGAACGGACCGGCATGGGAGGAGGGGAGGGATTTCTACCTGGCCAATTTTTGTGGCGGGAATTACGGTGCCTTCACGCGAGATCCTGTAATGATGCTGTTTCTTCCTTCTCTTTCTCCTCCTCCTCCTCCTCCTTTTTCTCCTTCTCTTCTTCCTTTTCAATATTCCCGAGAAATAGGAGACGAGTTTCAAAAATTCTTGCTTCTTTATCCAACGAAAAAGATTGCAGCGCAATAATGAAAGAAAATGTACATTTACAAATACGACACGCTTTACACACTAATCGGAGATCCATGAACAATGTAGAGATGAAAACAATGTTGGTAGTATAGGAGAATGGCATAAAGCATTCAGGTACATTTGAAATGCTCGTGAACAAAGCCATTCTTACTGATCTTGAAAAGAATAGAAATAGAAATAATAGTAGAAAGTTTTTCCTAAAAATAAGTATATCTCGGAAAGAAAGAAAATTGTTCCGACAATATTTGGCTTGCTTTGATAAATATTAAACTGCGTGATAAAATTTTATTTCTCTTCTCTTCTTAAGGTCCATTCTCGAACATTCTTTTTTTGAATATTTCAAACACTAGAACAATCTAACAACATTGTCTCGATCCCTCACTCATATATGTTATAGACAAAGAAATACTTGCTAAAAATATATACTTTCAATATCATTATAATAATAATAAATATAATGATATTAAATTAATAATCAATTTAATAATGTGAATTTAGCAGTCAAGTTTTCTCTAATGTTACATTTTCAAGATTAAAAAACACCTAACTAATAGTAACTAAATAAAATATGTTGTATTAAATAAAATATCTATAAAATTCACAAAAATAGTTCGGCACAAAATTCTACCAAATAATTTTAGTCTTTATATTATGTTATAGACAAAAACAATTGGTATTTATTTCTTTAAATTATATATAATAATCTTAGCAAATATTTTCTTTCAATTTTGATTTAAATAAAAACGAAAAATAAAAACAGACCAAAAAATAACAAATAATCCCATTTACTTTCATCTTTTGATCTGTTTTGCTTTTTTTTTTAATACTTTGTCAATACAAGCCGTTATTTTGTTTCAAATAAAAATTTTTAACTTACATGTGTATGTAAGCACAAATTGACTATATATTGTATCTATTATCTCTAATTGTAGCTTACAGTCTAACGATTTAGTATCAATCGCAGCATATGTTTTAAGTGAAAATATATATATTATTCTTTGTATATAATTAAATTAATATAGAAAATTGTGTGAAAAACTCACCTTCGACGGTCCGCTTTCAGCACAGCCATACATACTAAGTACATCATCATTTTCGCTATATATTAATATGTAAGGTGTTATTACATATACTAATCGTCGTAAGTTATTAATAATTATAACTATTAAATTCTGTTTGTTTATATGCCGAAAAATTCAAATAAAGATTTCATGAAACATCAAAGGATACGCAACTTCTTTTGAGATAAAGTGTTTTTCTGCTGTGCTTTGTTCTTGATTTATATTATTTTCTACAGTTGAATCATGCAACTTATAATCCTTTAATACTGCATGTTCCATCTTGATCAGAGTGTTAATGGTGGGATCGATATCAGTGTTGTTATTGACACAAAAAGTAAGCCATAATTCTGTGAGCTTCTCCACATCCACATTGTAAGACTCACAAAATTCAAAACCTATCACACAAGTAAACTCAATAAGAAAACCAATTCAGACATGAATATTGTTTACTTCTCAATTAAATTAATATTAAAGAATAGAATTTTCAATATATTCAGAATTCAGATAAAATATGAACTTAAAAGAATCCTGATATTCAACTTTCATATCAATAGAATCAAATCACAATTCTCTTTCATAATTTCTGTTTCTCTTTGCAGAATTACAAGTAACAAAATAAAATAATAAATTCGATTGTGATTAAATTTGCTGTAATTGATAAAACTAAAATTTATTTTTTAAATCTTTCCAAGATCTTTCCCAATCTTTATTATTTACGATACAAAAAACTGAGATTCTACATCTTAAAAGTAAGGTTATACAAAGAGTGAAATCGACTGAAATATTTGCATTATGCGTATTAAAATTTTATTTTGTAAAAAAAAAACGCATTCTCTTGAACCAATGCTACGATAATTGTATTTCTAATGCAATCGGAATTTGATTTATAACAAATTTCATGTTCCGTGTAAGAAATCGAGGCAAAGCACAATTCCAAGAAAATTCTCGATACTACTAAAAATTGTGTAAGATCTCAACGGAATGCTTACATTTATCGAGGACGGCATCACTCTCGACTTTACAGCCCAAATCCTGAAACAGTCCCCGTAAAGATTCCCTTCTTTCCACGATTTCCATCTTGCACGCGTGTCGTACTCGCTTTCACAAGCGTCTTGCCGCCAAAACTCAGTCGAACTATAGATGTACAGACACCGACATTAGTGTTGGGAAATCCGCATGCGCGTACAGAACGAATATAAGATTGCTCTTTGTAGAAGTTTGTCCTTTTTTTATTAAATTTTTTTTTTTTTTTTTTTTTACATTCGAGATAAAGCGTATGACATGAGAGGAAAAAAAATCAAAAGTCTAAAAATTTAATCGCAAAGCTTTTTGCGATCGAATTTTTACTTTTCACAGTTCACAGTTCTTTGATTAGATTCTGGATTCGTTCTCAAGTACAAAAGTACGATGCTACATATAAAGAGTGAAAGAATACAAAACAAATAGATTTTATATATATGAAAAAATGTTAATAGAACTTTCTTGAATAATTTCGGGAATTTACTCTAGATCAATTTGATTAGATTAATTTGACAACGTCGTGTATTGATTGCAGAATATGATACATTCTTGTATATTATAAAATTCTTGTATATTATAAAAAAGAATTCTTGTATATTATAAAAAAAAGTAATAAAAAATGCAATTAGTTTACAAATGTAAATTGCCTTTATAGAATAACTACATGCTCTTATATAACATACAGTTGCTCTTGTATTCCATACACAAGCCCATAACTTTGGGATATTTCTAACTTCAAATGCATCTTCTCATATTCGTAACTCACACACTTGGCGTTAAATTAGCTGTCCGAATGAAGAATAATTTAGACGAATAATTTAGCGACAAATGCTAGATCGGAATATAAAGATCGCGATATATTACAATCTACAGCCACTGGCGAATACAGTTTCAAAAAATGAAAAATTATGTATCATATATACATTCAATCTTAAATCTAGACGATCTTCGTTACTCTCGTATTCAAAAAAGTATAGAAAAGTAATAAATTCCATAACGATCGTTTTAGATTCGCGAATAGCTAGATTTCAGCCATTAGACAGTAAGTGCTCCAAGTGCTCCGATTAATTATTCGCCGGCACGAAATGTTGTTTATCTTTATTCCAAAGCTCTATCAGCGTTTGAGATATATTGGAACTTGGGAATCTCTCTATCCACGATTGAATAAGTCCCGCGAACGACGATTCGTAATTCTTCAGTGTCACATTATTAGAATCAGAGCCTGAAAAGCAGATGGAAAAAAATTAAATTTAAGAAAATACCACTATAAACATACATAAGACAACACAAATATCTAAAGAACATCATAAATATATATATATAAAGAAAATTTAAAAATTTTAATCAGTACAAACCATTAATAAATGTATTTGATTGAACGAATATCTTCCTTGGTTCCTTACGAGACAGGATTATATCTCTCCAGCGAGCCCATGGATATGGACCGCTTTCAGGTACCTCGCTGTACCTGTTGTACATTTCTTTAGCCGACTCAACGTCTCCCATACTCTTGTAAACTTGCAGTTTCAGGAGAAAATCTCCGATGGCTTTCTTGCCAACTGTGAAAATTTTGCTTCGATCAACGGTCAAAAGAAGGTTCTTTCCTTCCTCAGTTTCGACGACATTGACAAAGTCCTGGCCCGCTTCCAGGCACACTCTAAGCAAAACGTAACGCGCTTGAGAATGAGCTTGAGACCATGTTTGTGTGTCTGGTTGATACATCTCAAAGGCCTTTGCGCAACCACTCCATAATAGAGACAACCAATTCACATAGATTATATCCTCCGCTACCTGACCCTCATGACCGAATATGCTCATCACTTCTTTGTCCAAGCTCAAGTAAATACCGACTGCTTCTGCCCTGCATTCCTCGTACGTGGAGCCCAGGGAACCGAATTTAGAATCATAAGTTTCTCCTTTCAAAAAGAATTTATCTATTTTATCGCCGGTAAGCGGATTCCTTACGTTCTCGCGATCGAAATTGTAAGTGTCCGGTCCCGTCTGTCTGAATAATTTACCGGTACCGTGGCCGAGAAGCTCATGTAGACCAACTTGCACTTCGAAGCTAGCTATCCTATATTTCTGCAGCAATTCCTGATCGGCATTGGATAAGAATGGAATCGCGCGAGTATCCTTCATGTGCGCCGGTATAACATTCCCTAATGATACATTTTTAAAGCCTTCGTTTTGCCTAATCTCGTCGTAATTCGGAATATTTATACCCGACGGAATAATGGAGCCCGCGAACATAAGAACATCCAAAGAGGTGAAGTCTGGTCTCAAGAACGTATCCTTCTCGAAGTCTTTGTTCCATGGTAACTTTGGAATAAATTCCTCCGCTCTATTGACCAGCGTAGTGAATTTCTCAGACATCTCTCTGTTTACCATTGCCACAAAGCCTTCAAATTCCCCTCGTTGACCAGCCGGGTCCCTGTACGTCTCGATGAAGCCAATATAAGTCTCGATAGACGGTCCCTTATCTTGAATCCAAAGACGAGAACCATCCTTATGATCATCCAAAGAGCCCGTTCTGAAATGATCGATGTACTTATCCAACATATCTTTCTCGACCTGGTTAGATGCATATTCTTTAGCTCTCCTGAGATTTTCCACAACAGGTACCATGAGTTTACTATAATCTCCTCTTGTAATTTTAAATTTAGCATTCTCATATGTTTCTTCGGGCAGTGTTATTTTAGGATCATCTGACGTCTCCACAGATGCCAATTTAATTTCATACACATCGATATTACCATTAGTCACAGGATCATGTACTACTGTTTTAAAGCATCTTGCGTTATAGGATTCCAATCCTTTATGTTGCATAAACGCGTTGACTCTATCCGCATCTTCTTTAGTGCAGTTTATGGAGAAATAAGTTGTAATACCTTTATCACCTAATCCTAATGATTTCACTTTGCCATCTAAGGAATATAGAGCAGTTGATATGTTATTCCATATATCTTGTATCTCTTCAGGATTGTTCTTGTAAGCCTTTGAAGCTTTCACTATTGTTTCAAACGCCGTTTTTGGAAAATTAGGGATGATTTTAGTATCACCCAGGGCCTTGTAATTTCCTATATTTGCATATATCCCACAGCTATAAACTAGAAAAGCCTAGAAATCAAAATGTGTCTTGCTATGAATGCTTATTTAACAATTTATAAAAATAAGAAATAAAAGAAAAGATATATGTAAAAGAAAAGACTCTCCTTACCGTAAATTCCTCATCAGTAATGCCAACGCTTATTGCAGCAGCCTTCAATTCATCGATAGATTCCGCAAGATAAATTTTATGCAACAGTGCAAATATCAGTGGAGATTCAGGTGATGTCTGGATTAATACTATTAAACCTCCATTCCATGCAGCTTGGCTCAGATAATGAGCATATAATTTTTCCCTCTGTGTCAAAGAATTGAATGCAGTTTCACATTCTAATGCAACAACAGGTTGGTTGTTGGGTAACGTATACAAAGTAAGATCTACACTCATCGTGGAATACAGCTGTTTCGCACTGAAAGAAATAAATTGTAGGCTTGAAATTATCTGTCTACATTATTCGAATAGCCTATACTATTCCTTAAACCAACAAATATATTTTAAAAAAATAAATACAACAATCCAATTTTATCTTGTATATAAAAAAAAAATCTCTGTCGTATTATTGACAAATATTAACTCCCTTGAGATCGGAATGTTCAATAAGCAAAAAATACAAGTGAGACAATTAAAGCTTTATTTTTATTTGTACCGTCAAAAGTCGAGAAATGTCTTTCGAATATATTATTCGCGAGATATCACTTATTTCACGATCCAATGAGCTGGAGGTCTCGTGGGTACTTGACATATTCAAACCTAACGCACCACCACGAATACAATTTGCCGGTCGGGTCCTCGATCTTTGTGTGTGTAATCGCTGCGCGAGCGATCTTCGCGGCGCACGGCAAAGTGGAATGCAACTTCCTGCGATTCGCGATAATGATTGACTTGAATGCGTTTGAAATCCGCAACTTCGACATATCGCTAGGATACGTTTACCTTGAACGAAGATGCCAGACGAAAGACGCGACTTCCCTGAGAAGTTGGTCGCAAGTACAAACACACACTCGATGAAAGCCATGTATGTGCGCGTATATGTGCCTCTCTTTTTATGTGTGTGTATCTGCAACCAACTTCACGACGGTATTCGTCTGGCAAAAGGCTACGGACGTCAACGTCGATAAACAAATAGTGTGAAGTAATAGAGTAGTATAATATGGAATATAATAATATGGAATAAGATGTAACTTGGAATATATAAATAAACATTTCGACATTCGGACATCTCTTATAAAATATAAATTACAAACGCTTCAAAAATTACGAATCACTACCGTATTTGCATATAAAAAATGTAATATCGAGCGATTTTGAAAAATTTTCGACAGTTCACTTACCCGTTAAGTAGGAACGAGAAAAGACGACAGAAGAAAGACGGAGTTTTGACAAGGGTTTTATCTCAGTCCAGATTGAAAAAGATAAGATAAGCTTGCTTCGAAGGTATCCTGAGCATCATAAACTCATTCCTGTTACTACGTGATACTTTTCAAGTATTCACGCCGCGTCTAGATATTTATAAATCATGACTGTTCGTGATAATTGCTTCATCATCACTGAAATACAAATGAACGCCGTTCGGGAGCGCCCCGTTTGACACGTTGCAATTGGACACAGTCACTTACAGTTACTGATGCCTAGAGATTTTCCACTGGATTATCCAATCAAAAAATTTTATTTTAAATTGGCCAGTCGGCAACGTGAACAATAGGACGCTATCCCTAAGGCTGATTTTTCATGCTGATGCTTGATGCTCATTTTTAGCGTCAAATTAGATCACATGATCAAAATTAAACAGAATAGTAAACTCTGAATGGTCATTTTTGATCACGTGATCTAGTTTGACGCTAAAAATGAGCGTCGAGCGTCAGGATGAAAAGTCCAGTCTAAGCATCGTCCTTTTGGTGACACGTGGCAGAAATTGTGGTCCGATTCAAGTACAAAAGTCACATGATTCTGCAATATAGGCTGCGTTCAGCAGAGAAAGCAGATCAGTGAGCATTCAGTAATGATTCTGTGGCATTGGTAAGGAGCATTGTCCACGATGTGCTGAATTTGACGAAAAAGATGTTGACCGCGGTGAGATTCGAACCTAGGTATCCTCAGATGTCTGAGGCAGGCGCGCTATCACTGCGCTATGCAGGCCATCGTTCTTTTCATGGATATTTTGCTAGATATTAGTTGTATAAGCGGGGGACATACCGCCACAATTCTTTATTATGATTGGTTTCTACACTTACATTCAATGAAGATCTAAAGGCAAGGACCAATCATATTGAAAAATCACTGAGCGCTCACCGATCTGCTTTCTCTGCTGAACGCAGTCATAGACATTTATATTTATATACTAGACTGCTAACTTGCCTCAAATATATGGCCCCGGAAAGCATGTACAAAAACACATGCGCATGCGTATGAAAGTCCCATATATGTTATATATACCGACACACGTGACTTGTTTGATCACGTGACATCATTATTCCCCTTTCGTCACATTATGTAATACATAAGTTTTGGAGTCAATTTTCAGACTCAGTAAATAGAAGAATTAGCGGTCTAGTATATAATATAAATGTCTATGATCAAACATCGGAACTAGCTCTTTTCCTGATTCCTTTTAACGGATCACTTTCATCGTACATATCATCAAAAATCTCATTCAAATGAATTCTTTTGTATATAAAATGGCATTAGAAATTTTTGGGATTAATATAATATTAAACTATTATTCAAGACTTTTATAAAAAAATTATTTTATATTTTTATTTATAAGAATAACAGAGAAAAATTTATTTTGCATTGATTTCGCGATTTAATTTCAATGAATCAAATCGCAAAAATAGGAATCATGCATTGGCTAGAATATAAAGATGCCTTTTCATGTTGATACTCATTTTCATACTGACGCTCATTTTTAACATCAAAATAAGTCACACGATCCAAATCCTATTTATTCTTTTTTTCTCTTCAATATAAAGAGATATTGATCAAAAAAAGAATAAAAATAAATAATACAAGAAATCCAGATAAAAACAGGACTATAGTTACGTATCAATGTACGTTTTTTCTTTGCTTTAACATGATTGGTTGATTCCTCTCAACTCGGTCAACCACACACAAGTATGGTGTGTGTGATGAAGTACAAGAGAATACTGCGAGGTTATGTACATGTATTCGAGTTGTGTACAACGGCGTACGGAGTAGAGGCACGTGATTAACTATCTGAATGGATACTCTTTATTAAGTGGATAAATAAATCAATGGTAAATCTATTAAAAAACTTAATTTATTTAAAAGAATATGTTAAAATGTTATTATTTTTTAATAACAACGAAAGTTGATTAATTATTGTGTTATTTTGTATATATTACATACTTCTAAATGCACAAACATTCATAATGTATATTTAGTAAATATAAAATTAATTTTACAATAAAAATAATTGCGAGTTGTATCGTATTATTAAACTTTCAACTTAAGTTAATTATATAAGCATTTATCTTTTTGTTTCGGTTTGTTGATTATAGTAACACGTGTATAGATTGAATTAAAATTACATCATTTTGATGGCTCCAATGGGAAAACAATCATTACGTGGCAAGAAGAGAAAATTCCATGCACAAAACCGACCAAAGTCAAAAAAAGAAAAATTTGACCTCAGAACAACCTCTTATATTCAAGAACGTAAGGTAAAGAATAAAGAGATTGAAGCTCGTAGACGAATAGTAGAGAAAGAGACGACACGCAGACGACTTGAAGAAATTGAAAGTTCTGAAGAAGAAGAAGTTGATTCTTGGTTGCTGTATCTATCTAAATTATCTGGTTATAAACATAAAAATTTAATTGATAAATTAAGAAAGCCAATTGTGACCAGTTCAGAAAGTGAAGATGAAGATTCAAATATACGGGATAAGAATGAAACAAACAAAACAGAAAAGAAAAAGAAAAAATTGAAAAAATTGGAAAAGAGAAAGATTGAAGAAGAAAAGAGTGAAGAATCTGAAGCAACTGAAGAATCTGTAGCAAATGAAGAATTATCTGATCAAGATGAAATGATTACAATTAACATGAAAGAAGATGATTATGAAGATGATGAGACTGCACAAGAGGATGCTGGTCACTTGAGAGATCCATTTTCTTTACATTTACGCAATGATATGGATGATGAATTGTATAAAGCAGTTTCTTCGACACCACAGGTTACAGAGGCTACAACATTATCATGGCCCATTCTTGGAAATCTGGTATGTCAAATTCCAAAACCTCCTGTTGATCCAAATAACAAGCCACTAAAAGTCAAAAAGCTTCTAGATGATGAAAAACAATATACAAATTATGGTAAAATTCCAAGTCTGATTGAAAATATTGATTGGAACAAATTATATGTAAAATCACAAATTCAGAATAATTTAATCAAAGCAAACTACAATAATATAAAAAATACTATAGAAAAGGATTCTGTACCTTTGACTCCTCTTCAAAGAGAATTGTTTTCAGTGATAAATAATTATCAAGATTTACATTATCCTGAAAGAACATTTTCGAATTCCGATGAAATACGATTTGTCTACTGTCTGCATGTAATTAATCATGTGTTAAAGACTCGAACGAAAATATTACATCATAGTGCAAAATTAGCAAAATCTAATTGCAGTGGCATGGGAGAAGTTCCAGACGAATACAAGGATCAAGGTTTAGTAAGGCCCAAAGTACTCATAATAGTACCGTTCAAACATTCTTGTTTGAAAATAGTTGAAATGTTTATCTCAATTTTATTTGGAGAAGACAAAGGTGGCTCTGTCATCAACAAGCTACGATTCATGGAGGATTTTACTGGAAATGAATTAGCAATGCCTAAGAAAAATCCTAAACCAGAAGATTATAAATTAAATTTACAAGGAAATATTGATGACAAATTCAAAATAGGTATGGCAATTACTAAGAAAACTCTCAAATTATATACAAATTTTTACTCTTCTGATATTATAATTGGCTCACCATTGGGTCTTAGGAGAGTGGTAGGTGCAGAGGGCGAAACGGTGAGAGATTATGACTTTCTGTCTTCTATAGAATTGCTGATCATGGATCAGATTGATTTAGTTCTTATGCAGAACTGGGATCATCTATATCAAGTATTGGATTACATGCATTTACAGCCCAAGAAGTCCCATGATATTGATTATTCTCGTCTTAGAAGTTGGTGCGTGAATGGCTGGACGAAGTACTACAGACAGACATTGATCTTCTCTAGCATCGAGACACCGTACATAAACACACTGCTTATTAAAAAATGTTCCAATTATGCTGGTCAGGTGAAAGTGGCGAATGCATTGGAGCCGGGCTCAATTCACAAGGTGAAAATCAAAGTTCCACAAGTGTTTTATAGATTCGACGCTTCTGATCTTTGTCAGGCTATCGATAGCAGATTGGATTTTTTCCTAAAAGAAATACTACCACGATACACGGATCCTATATATAATCATACGTTAATTTACATACCGTGCTATTTCGATTTTGTATATCTACGGAACCGCATGATGAAGGAAAAGATGAGTTTCGCAATGATCAGCGAATACACCGAAGATCGGAAAGTCGCTCGAGCAAGAGATATGTTCTTTCATAGTGACGCACATTTCCTCCTCTATACGGAACGCTGGCATTTTTGGCGCAGAACGAGGATAAAGGGTATCCGCCACCTTATATTTTATCAGCTGCCTACTTATCCACATTTCTATAGCGAAATGTGTAATCTGATGGACAATTTGTATCAGAATCCACGTGCCGGTTCGGAATATAATATGTCGATAACGGTTATTTACAATAAATTCGACGCCATTACACTTGCTCAAATTGTAGGTCAGAATAGAGCCACTAAAATGATAGAATCGGAATCTAAAGTACACACGATTAAATGTTGAGATGTCGGATACTTTTTCTATTTGTGTGACGCAAAAGATAATAATTATTAATATAAAGATTATATAAAAGAATAATTAGATATAATTATTTCAATAATTTAATATAATTAGGTTATCTCTGTAAATAAAGTAATTATTTTGTAAATAAAATGTAAATAAAATAATTACTTTAATAATATAGGCCCTTTATTTCAGTCATATAAAATTTGTATAAGATACTTATCAGATGTGAATTCTAATTTCGATAATTATTACGTTAGAATTAATAATAGAATTATTATAGAATTTATGTATTGTGTTTCTGCGCAAATACTTCTAATTTCAAATACTAATAATTACAAAAATATTCTTGAGTATTTTTCTACCAATATAATACTAAAAAACGTAGTGAAAGGAATTTGAATAAATGAACTTTCATGAAAAATTATATTCTAATCTCTCTAGTCGTCTTGTAATATAGATACAAAATTTATAATTTAATTTATATAGAGAAATGACGAAATCTCTGCGATAATTTTATTTATAATTCAATTATTTATTATTATTGTTGTTCTATTATTATGATGCGATAGTCTATAATTCTAAACGCTTAAATATCTAAATTATTAAAATATGTCTAGTTTCTATATTTGCATAAGTGTAGTTCTAGACTCTACAAGATTTCTCGTATTTGGCAAATTCAGATTAATATGATTTCTAACGTTTTCTGTCCGCAAAAGTGAAAAAAATCTTCTGTATACGTACTAATAGATATTGATATTCTATTAGTCATTACTTGTTTGGTTTCCTTGCTCTTTATTACTTTCAACATGAGGTGTCTTAAGTCTAATATTCGCTTATGTAACGCTTTCGTCACCTTTGTTCGTAATGCTAGTGAAATTGTCGTGATATTCCTGCATTGTGGATATCGACGTGAACTCTACAGATGTATCCTCGATCGCAATATCCGTAAAAATTTCTGAGAAACTTTTTTGTTGTGTGATCGAATCCATTTGCTCCACTTGTTTATTATCTAATGTAGTAGATCTCGCTGTCATCTTTTCAATTTGTGTCTCTGTGAAAGAAAAAAGCATTAAATTGTTAGTACGACTATGATAAAGTATTTATAACTTATAGTAAATTATAGAAATTAATTTTTATTTAATTATTCCAAATTTTCTATATAACAATTTTTATAACATGATGACATCAGATATTAGTATTATTCAAATTTTATAAAACTGATATTTGATAAGACATTTATTTTTTTAAGCAAATGAAAATATATTTTTAGATTTTTTTTTTTAATTTAATATCCTTTTTATAACTTTTTGGATCTTCTAAAGCTCTTGGAATTGTGATTTTTGATTGAAAAAAAACTATTATGCCTTCTGAAATCGAGATCCTCCCTCCGTTATTAGAATTATTTCTACAGTCATAATTTTTATTCAGTAGCGTGTTCAATTATCAACAAAAGTCTTGCATCGTATCAGGTTGATCTTGATCCTTTTACAACAAATATCTTTGTGATTTTTAGTTGAACAAAAAGTATTCGTATCGTATATATCCTTTAAAACGTGTCAACGCCTTTACCATTGGAAACTGGCGGAGTTGTAAGGGAATTGATAGAAGGAAGGTTTACGCATTCCGGCTTGTCGATTCTCATCTTCCTGACCGCTTGATCCTTAGGATTCCAGACGAAGGTGTAATACAGGGAAAGTAGTATGGCAGCCATACTGACGAATATAACGTACGCAACCACTGTCAGTACTCGTATTAGCTTCTGCTTGTGCTTCGGCTCGTAGAGCTTATCTTTTCGCTCGTCTCCGGCGAAACGAACCTCGTTGGGCGACGGTTTATTCTCGCGATTACCCAAGGTACGACCGATGCTCGCCATCACGTTGTGAGCGCTCATCTTTCGTGGTAATTGCATTCTCGATTCCGCGAGTCACTCACGGCTCGACCGATGGGACGACGTTCGTCATTCCGCAGATGGACATCCCCGACAAGAGGAATTTGAGAGAAATCGTGATAGGGCTGCAGGCTCTTTTTCAATAACTGAAAAGCAACAACGATCCGCCGCTGTTCGTCGAGTTCGGGAAGCGCTTGAAACGCTCTTGTTAAAATAAATCACAAATTCTCTCCTCCGAAAGAAAGTTGTTGAAAATCTCCAAGCCGTCTCTACAATTTCTTAATTTGTTGTAATTGAAACTTTTTTAATTTAAACTACGAAATGTATTTTCGCCGGATAAATTTGAATCCGGCGTATTACTCGTATAGAAATAGATTTCTACGAATCGCATCTTCGATTTAAATATTTATATCGAACAAACATACAATAATGTTTGTGACGTCAGCTGACACGAGTTAATTAAATTCTCGAATTCAACAGTTTCCTTTTCGCGGTATATTTTCAAGTGGGCGTACCTCAAACGTTAAACGACGCATCCGACGCAAACGGCGCGCGGATTTATTTCCAGCGGCATCACATGCTCCCGGAAAATGTTCGATTCGTCCTTCCGCTTCTCCCGTGGATTCCGTGGGTTACAAGGTACTCGATTGTTCGAATTGTACTATTTATTTCACATCACGAGCGTGAGAGAAGATGCGTCCCGAAGATGGGACGACAGGGCGTGCCCGCTCGCTCGCCCGAGACGAGCTTTTACTCTTCGAGCTCGAGATTCGAGCGGAGGAAATTAACTCGCGCGTTTCGGGATCGATACGGGGGCTTTTCGGAGCTTTTCGACTCTCTTGCGTCTTCACCACGGAACTAAACACGCGCGTTTACCGCGTTGGCTATTTCTGGTGTGCCGGCTCTCGATAGATACGGCCCGTATCTCGCCCGTGTGTCGCCGAGAACGAGAAAAAGCACACCCACCTCCCGGACGTGTGAACGGGAAAGCAGCGAGCCCCAGTGCGCAAGCTCCAGAGCCTTGACCCGCCGAGAGCTTTTCGCTTTTTCTCACGCCGACCGAAGGCCGATAAACTTACAGGAGGATATACACGAGGCCGTTATACCTACGGGAGAGGATCTATTTCCACTTATTTCTACATTCTCACGGCTTCTCTATTTAAATATAAGACAGATTATGCATTAGATTATCATCTTTTTATGTCGAACAATTTTCAGAACAATTTTTCCGAGATGAAAGATATATATTATTTTTCACATATTTTTTTCAGTAGATATATTTTTCGCATCTTCCCAAAAGAAAGAGAAAAAGCAACGAGAAAGATTCACGAGAAATTGGATATCAACACGAATCTTGGACAATTTTAGAAGAAGATAGGTCTATCAGGATTTATATCCTTTTTCAAGTTGTTTATATCTGAACAAATACTGTTATTATTTGAATTGTTTTATTTATTGACACTTGAACCTCCTTTTCACAAATTCTCAAGAAACAAAGTAAAATAGGGATTTATCGATGTAAAAGAAAATTGCATTGCTGTAGACGTTACTTCGACAAATATAAAGAAGATTTATAAATATAATTTACAATCAAAAGTTAAAAAATGTTTCAATTTATCTCTCCTGGTGTTAATCTCTTCTATATTTTTTTTTTATTCTCATATTTTTTTATTTCATAATCGAAGTATTGCAAGATATGTAAACTTTTTCAGAATAATATCATAGAAAACGTATACAAAATTTACATAGAAATAATTTACATCGTAGAAGAATTCTCTTTTTACAATTTGCTGATCAGACGAATTGTCTCGAGAATACGAATAAAAATTAGGAAAGAGACGAATGGAATATTTTATCGATGAGATATAGCTTTGAAATGGGATTAAATCTAACGAGAATCGAATAAAGACGGAAGGGTAGTAGTCCTGGGCTACTAAGCAATTTCGTTTCGAAAATGGATGGACGCAACTTTGTCATTTTACTTGTAAAAGGTGGCGCGCCTTTGTTTTAGTAGACAACGTCACAACGCAGCCCCTCGATCTTTTCTTCGACAAACAAGGCGCACTTGATTCGATCTCTTCGCATAAGTTTCGTATAACCAAGAAAACGGGTACGGACCTTGAAAATGATATAGATTCTGGAAAATTACGGTCCAAATCCTCCGTTAAATTATTTAAAGTGTCTAACACAAATACCAAAAAAACATCTTACTCTGTGAAATATTATAAAGGGGGACCCTTTAGCCTTTTAAAATTAAATTATCCATTATTTTCGTTATAAATTGAGATTCTTAAATCGGTATTCATATTTCAAAGATATAATTTATAAAAAAAAAAGTGTCTTGTCTTTACTTGTAATGCGAAATTAGTTATTATTATTATTTTTAGTATTTTATAGGAAAATTTTTCGTATTTTATAGGATGGAATTTCTTCTCGATCGAAAGTTGTATTAGATTCTGTAACTAATGCTTTAAATTAGATTTGGGTTATTCTTCATTAATTTTTATTTTATTAATTCATCTTCATGTGAAGAGAGAGAGTTGTATTAACGATTTGTTTATCGCAATTGCAATCGTTTGATAAGTATAAAATATTTATATATATGGATAATCATATTCAAGAGTTATCGAATCTTGAGAGTGATGTAACGTGATGTGACGTCGAAGAAGCCATATAATAGATCAGGCTGTGACCCTGTTTCACTTATTACTGAGTGACAACGTGGATAATCATCGTATACCGATTCATCGACTTATTTCTAAGGCTTTAATCATTGTTTTCCATCTATCATGTCCGTTAAGAATCCTTCTTTTTTTTTTCTAGTCGACAAAAGAAATTATTTCTTAGTTAGATATGTGTACATGTTTTAAAATATATTTCTTGAACAAGAAAATATAATTTACCTACAGTCACAGAGAAAAAGTAAAATCTACCTAAATATTTAAGTAAATATCTTTTAATATTTTTTTATGTATTATACTTTGTTTTATGTAATAATGTTGTGAAAATAGCGAAAGACATTGATTAATGAGAGATATTTATATGTATGATACAATAATATAACGATATAATTTAAAATATTGTAATAATGCCGAAACGAAATCGATGAAGTAATGGAACTAAATTGATTCAAAGAGATATTTGATAGAGATAAATTAATCCCATGTGAATCCGGGATTGTCGACAATGAACAACCGACTGCCTCACATATTTGTGTCGAACAAAGAACAATTACTCTTTGATGCGAGCCTAGCGAGAAAATAAACTGCAATTGCAAGATGTTCCTAGCAGATACAAGAGCATCAATTCATATAATCAATTCATCTCGAGTTTCAAATTTAATAAAATTGTATGTAAATTCAGATTAATTTAATAATTTAAATTCCAATCTTTTTTTTTTTTTTATCTAATATTGTTCTTATTAATTTATTTTAATTTTTTTAAGATGTACAATCGTATTACTATCGAAAATGTGTAGTTTCACTAGAAACCGAAACTGTTTCGTTTTGCGATTCGCGAATATATAGAAACGTTACGATTCTAGCAGCATCTAGGGAAAACGGCGGATGACGTAATGCTCATTGTATAATCACACAGTCACGTTCCACGCAATCGTGTGTTTATCTCACAGCCGCGTGAATTTCTCTCACCTTCGGAATTTCTCGTTCCCGTAACGTGAGGCTGTGAGTTTATGGTGGTCGGCTCATCATCCGTCTGATGAAATCCCGGATCGTCGATGAATCCGTTGTTGGGATCACGAGACGATGAATCGATCATTATTCTATCATGTGCGATCTTGTCTTTCGAGAATTTGTCGCTAGAATAATTTTCAGAGCTCTTCACGTTAGCATCCGCGCGCTCTTGCGATGAAGCATCCGTTTGTGCGTTTCCGGAATCATTTTCTCGATCGTTATTGTCCAACTGGTGATCGCAGATAGCATTTTGTTTCATCAGCTCTTTTCTCTTATCGAAAGTATCGATCTTTGGGGATTCCTGGGCCGTTTTGTGAGACTCGAAAATGCTACGATTCGTAACATCGCCGTTTGTCGTCGTATTAATCCGCATAAATCCGCGAACGGGATATGATTTAATGACATTGAGCCTCTTTTGATATCGATTCTTTTCTTTGGTAACCGGCATCGGATTGGCATCGATACCTCCGTCGTGAGTCTGGCCTATTTTAGTTCCAACGATAACTAAAAATTTTGATATCGAATCTTTAGAATCGAGTGCTCGTGAAGAATTGTGTATATGTTCTGAAGGCAGATCAATATTATCCCTATGAAACTTTCCTTCGGGAATATCCCTGCGTGATCCGCTGTGTAATAACGCACTCCTCGCGCGACTCCTCGTCTTCGTCGAGTTAAGCGCTTCCTCCCCTTCGACGGACGAATTGTTAAATCTGTCGGAAGTCATGGCCTCCTGCGATAAGTTTCGATTTTGAGCGCGCATTACGAGCGAGCGTCTTAGCTTCAGCAACATCGCGTTCACTCTTCGCTTCTTCTCAATACTCATCTTATCTCGGGGATCGACAACCAAATCGTCATTGTCGCCCATTTCATGTGTCATGCGACTCAGAAGAGGTTTATACACATGAGCAACCTCGCTCTGCTGAAGAGGATCGCTGTCCTTCGTCGGATCTTCGTGTGAGGGTGGTGGCGCAATCAAAAATTGCAATTGCGGATCCGATCGCAACCGTTCTCGCTGTATAAGTCTCGGATTCGGCGGCTCCCATAAAAATATGTAATAGGCACTCAAAAGAATACCCACGAAACTCACCGAGAACAGATAGGCCATAACAGTCACCACGCGAATGATCTTCTTAGGCCCGCGATTCTCGTAGATGTCCGCGTTTGCATTCTTTGATGGCACATCCGTCGGGGTGTCTGGCGAGGAAGCATCCTGCGGTTTCGTATCGCTGCTGCTGTCTTCCTTACTCATTTTCGGCTCGTGCGTGATCAGTCTTTCTGATATGATAATCTGAGATCAAGCGAAGATCTTGGTCCCCTCATGTCATGACTTCGCGTTCTCTCACGCGCTGCGAGAGGAGAAGCCTTCTTCCCTTCTTCCCTTCATCGCGAGACGGGAGCGATACTCTCGAAATTTTTCAACGAAATTCTTCGGTGTACTACTTGTATACAATGAAGATGATGACGTCGTTCCTCGACGATTCTCCGCGCTTTTTGCCGATCGCCATTCGTGATTATATAAAAGACAGGAAACAGGAATTTGTTATCTGCCGTTTGTTTCTTCTTCGCGCCTGGCTCGCGTTAATAGCAGTTGTTGCCTCGACAGTTTGTTGCCTCAAGCACCCACACACAAGGGGGTAAACACGGAAGAGAGGCGGTCGACCGCCTCGATCGAAGGGAAGCGTTTCGGTAGCGATAACACGCGCGACTGCAAACTCTCGGCGAGCGACACTCCGCGGCAAAAGCTCGGCTTTGCGTTCACCACGTGTTGGTCCCCTCGCGCAAGCGTCCTCGCTATACCTGCCACATGGCTCGAGATTATACTAAATCCTAACGACAGTTCCCGAGTGACTTGTAAGAGGTTCTTTTACGAGCGATCTGCTGCTACACTTTCGTTTTGCCGACGAGGTTTACATCGGGTACGATTTTATTCCGTTCCGTCGTCTTATATACAATGTGTGCACAGTCTGCCTATTATTGATAATTAATCGTCAAAATTCTGCGAATTTTCATTTTTTTGCGACTCTTTCTCTTCCGCGACATCGTTCTGTTTAAGTCGCAGCGATCTCGAGGAATTCGTGCTTGTAGCGGAACTGAATGACTTTTGATCGTCCGAATCCTCTTCCTCGCGCTCCGAAAAGGTATTACCGTCGTCTTTCGAGGAATTTGGCGATTCATCAAATATCAAACGGTCTCTATTCTGTTGTCCTTTTACTTCTTCCAAAGGGGATTTATCTGGTATTTTTGAAAATTTCCTCTCTTCGTTGTTTTTGAACAGAATACTGCTTGCCGAGTTCAATTGCTGCAACAACCGATGCAACCAGTTCCGGAAATACTCTTTCATAACGACTTCGTTTTTGCTTCTCATGGACAAAGATCGAACGTCTTCCGGACGTTTCCTCTTGGCTTTTAAGAAGTCTTCGAATTTCCGGAAGTCCTCTGCCGTGAAAATGGTCTTGTCCAGTCTTATACCAGAATCGGTCAACATCGACGTCAGTCGCCACTTTCTATTTTTTCCGTTCTGCTGCTGTACACGATCATTCGGTTTCCACTGGCTCGGAGTCCCGGAGGAGCTGGATCCTTGTTCCGAAATAGAGTCAGGTTTATCCGTAGCGATCGAGATATTCTCCTCTTTCTTCTCGGAAAATGACCGCGAACTTCCGACGTCTGTCTCCGCGGTCAAAGCCGAGGAAGCTCTCTCGGATTCGATTGACACAAATGGCAGATTAGGGATAGATTGTTGCTCATTGAGCAGACGGAAGATTTGCGTTAGTAGATCGTTAGATCTTTCAAAAGCGGAAGACATCGACACGGGCGTTTGTTGATTCTGCTGCGCGATCAATGAATTCAACGCCGGCATCAACGTGGGCGCGTATAATAAAACAGCCAGCCTACGAAAATAATTAATTACAGTTTCAAGATAGAGCTTCAAAAAGCGACTTTACACAAATATGATTAACAATTATTTTATATTAAATTATGTAGGAGACATTTGGTCTTTCCTCGATTCTAATCTCGTATTGAAACGAATTACATAATATGTGTTTTCTAAGATATCTCTATTGTTCATTCGAATTCTTTCATTGTTAACTATTTTTGAAAAAAAAAAAGGATATTTTTTTTTATAAATCTTGGGGAAGAGGAAGGAAGGGATAAAATAGAAAGCACTTGGAAACGAATGCGAACAAGTAAATAAGCGGATCGTAATACCTCAGAAACTGTATCGTGAGACCGCTGGAATCTAAAATAGGAGTGGTCGATGAGCGTGTTATCGGATTGTACGTCGTGTGCACTGTACTCCTCGGCATCGGTGTTCTTCTTCCAATTCGTGGATTCCTTCGGCCATCGCGCTCAATGCTGGAACTGGAATTAATCCAGGAGAACCATTTATTACAGTCGGTAGGCTACTTGTAATTATTTATAAGATTGTGATTTATTGTGAATTATTTCAAAAATACGTACGAAAAACGCTTTTTATAAGTAAAAAGAAAAAGATAAACGTATGAAAATTTATAGCTCTATACGGTATTATCGGAAGGATATGAGAAATAATATATATTCCCCTAAAAAATACTTTCCCTAAAAAATAATTTGGAAAAATAATTTTATTCAAGAAGAAATATTTGATTTTAATTTTACAAATTATCACGTCGTCATCGTGTACTTCGTGAATATTATGTCGTTGTACATTCTTGAAAGTTTTCTCACGTTCTTTCAGTTCAGAGAGACTTGACATTTCAAGTTCGATAATCAAAGAAAAAAATTGGCTACGAGTAATCTTCTTAATCTTGGGAACTTTTTTAATTCTCTTTTTCCTTCCGTTTTATTGTACCTTATCCCAGGATCATACCTTTCCATAAAAAGTTTCTTTCGACGTTGCGATTTTTCTATCCCATCGTTTCTCCGAGATGAGGAATTACCGCGAAGTCGATCATCCCTCTCCTCCTTACGAGACGTCCTCAAGTAACTCACGTACTTCGGCGAAGACACGTGCCTTCTCGAAAACGATCTTTCCTCTATCGGCACTCTACCGTTCCTGATTCTGCTTCTGGCAATCTTCTCGTCTATATTTGTCGACGTGTCCTTGACGCGCGGCTTTATCCTTTCGGTCGTCGCGTTCGATTGATCCTGCTGACTACTGATTCCTGGATCAAGTTCGACCGCTATTTCTCGATCTTTCAGATCGTCGAATTTATATTTGCTGCCGCATCCTCGTTTCGCGTCCACGTATTCGCTTTGATCCACGATGCTTGACTCGGCGCTCCGTTGCGGGCCATTTCCCTGACAGCCGACCGGCCCCGGTCGCGGCTCGGTCGATCGTTTATCGCTGTTGTTTATCGCGATGCCGTCGTCATCGAGTTTGACGGGTCTCGATTCCGCCGGATGAGAAATCTTTGCCGCGTCGCTGATGATTTTACTGACACCCTGGCACGCTTCCATCGTCTCTTTCGAGCTCCGCCGCTTTATCGTACCGTTGTCATTTCGTGCCGGCGCATATCCGGTGCAGTTCTGCAGCGTCTGTATAATGTTGGACCCGTCAGATGTTACCGTAAATCAAAGTTATTGCGTGACAGGACAGGAGATAATCTCTCTTTTCTTTTTTTATAATTTCGTGTACTTTGGAGCGCAGAAACGGCAATTGATATTTTATAGCGGAACTTGGAAAATCGCTAAAGACAGAATCTCCAAATAAACAAATAAAAGAGTTATACCGTTGCCGTTATAAATTCACCCATCCAGTCGCGAAGTAACGCCAATTTGTCCAAATATTGTGACAATTTCTAAACATCTATTCTGCATGGAAAAAAAAAATATTATTTTATTTCTGTGTCACGAAAAAACACGTATTGCCCGCCGGTGTATAATCAAGAAGAGCTCTCATATAATCCAGAAAATCTGCTTTAACGTTTTAAAGTTGAAATATTTATAGATGCAGCCGGACATTTTACGAGTCAATTGTTCTAAACTTCTCGCGATTATTATTTTAAGATTATTATTTTAAGATTTTGTTAATGCTTTCCTGTTTCTGCAGAATGCTAATTTATTCAATATTTATCAGTAAAATATCTGCGAAATTGAACGTTCTCTAGAAATAATATACTATACGGCGTTGTTTATAAAAGAGACCATATGCAATAGTTGCAATAATCCGAGTTGTTGCTAATCAAATTAACGTCAAATCGTTGAAATCGTAGAAGTACATGCTAACTTGGTTGATGCAGCTCGCGAGTTGTGACGTCCATCGTGTAAATCTTTGTGTAAAATCGTTGAAAAAGTATCGATGGTACAGCACACGTATGCTAAGTGCAGTTTATTTATTTCTTCAAAAAAATTGCCTCCAAGGTCTAAGACATCGCTGTAAACGACGATGGAGTTGGAATTACAATTTACTATTCAATTTCAATGACGCGGATGCCATCAATCAATTTCTCACTCGTAACTGCACATAGCAGAAATGTAAGTTTATGAGATAGAAATTACTCAAGTAACTTTTTTATTCACTGAAGCTGCACTTAAGCGTGTATTGTACCATCGTTGAAACAACTCTTAATTAACGCACGTTGTTATTTGGTTGGTTCTTGACGGCCTCGCAGGAGATCGAAGTTTGCAAAAAGTATTTGGAGCAGTGTTGCCTGGGAACACTCATCCGTGAGTCATTTTGCGTCTAAAAAAATTGTTAATTGCATTATTTTGCAAGTTTAGTAAATAATCGTACTATGTAATACTGTTGCGTAACGAGCTGTAATACTGTTTTCGTTCGGAATCTCGCAAAAGCAAAGAAAGATTATTACGATATCACATCAGAATATTAAAAATTCTAAATGTATATACATAGCTCTACATATAATTATCATTATTATCAGAGTATTACCTCAAGCGAATTTTCTTTTTGTCTGAATGATTGCTGATGATATGTCGAGTAATCTTGTTCCTTCCGTTCTTCTCGAGCGTCGTTGTTCTTTCTATCAGCCATGCAACACTCATGTCCGAATAACGTGCAAGCTTGACGATTGTTTCTTTCCCGCGGATTAACATGTCTGTTTTGTAACCCCGAAGAAGCTCTCGCGGAACATGCTTGATTTCCAACAGGGAATTTATTCCAATTACAAGCCGCCGCGCGCTGCGTCTAGAATCGTAATGAGTAAATCAACTTGATCTATCGTAAAAAAAGGAATTTTTATTTCAGATTAGGAGTGTTTTGAACCGAACCTCATTGTAAAACGCATTCTGACATGCCGCGAATCTATTGCGTTCAACGAGGGACGCCAATACTCTGGCCCTCGTCAATTCTCTCTCGATCGCCGAGTAATTTTCATTTATCTGCCTTATGTAGTTCCTAAGTAAATTATGCCTTGCTGCGTTATTGTTATACGGCGATCGGCGAAATTCATTACGTGATTCGGTATAATAAGGCGGCAAATTACATCTGCATCAGTAAAAATTTAACGTTATTAAGCTACTGAATGAAAATTTAAAAAGAAAAGATATAAATAAAGAGATACTTCTAGATTCTCTTGACATTCTATTAATTATATTAATTATATTAATTATATATTATTTCTAAAATACAACTTTGCTTTTAAAGAAAGCCTTAGCGTAAAAAAAATATAAATTACAGCTGATACATTTGGGTGTTTTCCGGTTCCAAGTAATTGCCATCATCAAGAATGGTAAAGCTCACGTTGACTCGTAATCCTTGGTCCGAAGATAAGTGTCTCATTAAGTGATTAGCGCGTAGCAATTCCGGAAGACGTATATCGTAACCTCGATTCGATGCAAGCAATCGGTCCCAGTAATTGCACAGAAATTCGAGATCATCTCGAGTTCTTTTATAAAGATTGTCTGATGGCAAGTAGATTGATCGTTTCGGCATTTTTTTTACTTTTCTATATGGGAATAACTGAGAATTTTGAAATTGATTTATATCAGCCTAAAAATATGTCATTATATATAGTTTGAAGTAGATTGTTATTTGTTCTTTCAGCAATCGATCATGGCATTCTATTCGCCTCTTCTGTAACATGAAATTATTATGTATGTATGTATTACAACGAAATTGACAACGTCCAAACTACACTTTATTTTAAATTCTTATTCTGGCATATTCTTCATTTGACTTTTTTTACGTTGTTTATATTTTTTTATTTAAAAATATAGATTAAATTTTAGAATTTTTTCGCAACGTTGTTACGTAATAAATATACAATTAGGATTAATCGATATTTTTTTTACTATAAAAAATAATTAAATATAAAGCGTAATAATACTTTATTTTTCTCATGAGATAAAATTTAGGAATAATAAAGTTGCTTTTATAAAAATTGCACAGTGTGCAATTACATTGTTGATATGTTATGTTTTGGATCTGTCTTATTATTTATTGTCATTTTCTCAAGCTTATGACTTTTTGGTTTTCGCTTCCCTCGATAAATAATGGACGAAATAAAACGCCATTGGAATGTATAATGAAACTCATTAGTTTGAAATAAACAATAAACATCCGGTGATTTTATCGACATTTTTTTACAACGGGCTGGACCATCTAAATGAAAAATGCGATCGAAATTTATCCCGCGACCGTGCAAAACATCATTCTCACTTCCTGTGTATATTTTCATGGCAGTCTGATTAATGTCTACATGTTTATACAGAAATGCGATATTTGCACAACGAGCAAATTACAGCACGTTTGTTACAGAACTTTATTCAATTGTACTTAAATTTTTGATAAATTTTTAAAAAATTTTGCATTATTCTTTTTTAATTTAGAACAAAAAATTAGAATAAAGACTAGAACTTCAGTATTGTTAAGAGGAAGAAGTTTTCAACATGACTTTTTAAACATTCATTAAATTCTCTTTAAAATGTTAAAGAATATTAACATTGAAGAATATTTTCTACTATTTTGTAAGATATATTTTACATGAGCTTTTTTGATGTCTCTTTACAGATGCTATTTAACAATCAAGATTTTTATAATGACACATGCATCAATTTTCTAATATTATTATCTTTGACAGAAAAAGCAAATTAATTTAGATAATATTTCTAAAATAGCCTTTCTTAAATTACTTTGTTTTAATAAATTTTAAAAGTTTTTAAATAGGATTTGTGTGTATATTATTTTTTTTTATAAAAAATATTTTTACTTTAATAATTTTTAAATACTTTAGACGTAGAAATTAATTATTGTCATTATACATTGTTATTATGTTACAAACATTTAAAATTATATAAAAGAAGCTATTTGTCTCTTATTTTCTTATCTTGCTATTATCCTGTTATCTCATCTTGTTTTATCAATTTGAGCGTAGTCCTAAATTTCTGGTAGGAAAAAAACAAAGTAAAAATCAGCTTATATAAATTTATTAAAATTCTTACAAGATGCTTTTTTATGCATAAATTTATATGTAAATTTCTTTAATATAAGGATGTAATTGAAAAAATATATGTTAAAACATAGTAGAAGAATATAATTGGAAAAATGGAATTTCCGATGTTGCAGGTACGGAAAGATCGTTTTATTTTCATTCCCAAAAAATTGCCAAGATTATTTTTGAATTAGATTTACAACATCAAAGACATCGTTTATGTCAAAATTATGCTGCATATCTCTTTTTCTTTATTGCACTTCGACATGTCGACGAAATTCGAATTGAGAGTCACTGCTTTCGAGCCATTGTTCTTTATCGCTGCACTGAATTGCACTAGAACTTTCTTTCTCTCTTTCGCCAAGTCTCAAATATTATATCTATTTCATTTTAAAGTAAGTGCATTTTACAGTAAGTGCATGTATCTACATACAGTTCAGTTATAAAGGACGTTTATTATGCAGCGCAGTGAGTCAAACGACGAGACGAGCTTTTTTGCGCGTCTGGCAAATCGTGTAGCATAATCTTAATAAGAAGTAATTCCAGAATGAGCTTTGCATCACAAAATCGATAAGATTCGCAAGCTGTCAACTATCGTTTGCCGCTAGCCCGACGCCGTGGATATAAACATAACCTAACTCTAGAAACGCAATTTCATCATTCTCCGTAAGTACTGCAGAAACTTTAATATTCGTTTTTTTTTTACGCTTGAGTTTTTACGATTGAGATACGCATTATGAAATTGAAATGAAATGAATATGTTTGAAATATTTTACGGAAATGGGAACGGAAGTTTTAATGCAATCCAATGCAGTGATAAAACAATAGGCTTCTAACCTCAATTTGTATCTAACATAACTTTAACCTAACTTTATGCTATCATCAATTGACTATATTAATTTCACAGACGTATGCTTAGGAACGATGAAAGGGACTCGTTGGAATGCATAAATCCCAGTTTTCCTCATTGCTTTTTATTTGCGTGTGTACGTGTTTGTGTGTGGCTGTTACTCTCAGATTCTTTTAGTTAACTGTCACGAATTTTAATATTATTTCTTTCGACATTTCCCGCTGTTTTTCTTGCAGGCATAACAATATTTATATACGATGAATCACGTACGTGAGTGTCGCTGGTGCTAACTGCGCATACAGCGCGAATTGTACCTCCATTTGTGCGAATATCGGACTTGTATTTTGAGCGATCTTGCAAAACGTTGGTTGTCATTGAACATCGATGTCAAATTAATGAATTTCTTATAAGGAATTTGTCGTGAACACGTGAACACGTTTGTGTGAAATCGGTATTCACGTTAATTGCAATTAATAACATCAATTAATGAGCTGTGTTGTTTTGTTCAGGAATATTGTTTTTATATACATATACTCGATGTAAATATGTGACATATATTTTTAACTGTAATCCATCATCACCTCATCTCGAATTCAACATTAATCTGCCTTAAGGTATATATTATAGTGAGAGAGAAAAATGACAAATATATGCAGGATCTAAGAGAATCAATTTGTTTTTTAAGAAAAAATATTTTTTTTTTGTAATAGACCCTTTTTTCAATGCTTCTATCTTTCATCATTAAACCATATAACTTGAGACAAAACATTTATGAAACTGTTATAAAGATAAGCATTCTCTCTTTTATATTTTTATCTTTCTTTTGCTGTATAACTTGTTTCTTCAAGCAGTTTCATTTTAAGTATGCAACTCCAAAAATAACAGATTTCTTACTCATAAAGATAGTGAATGTCAGTACATATTAGATGCCATATTTTGTGTTTGCATTTTAATCAATATAATTTAGCTGTGATTATATTTAGGAAAGTGCACTAGGGTTAAATTATGGTAATTTGTTTAGGATATATAATACTTTGTGAGTATTCTTTGATCGACCTATTAAAATGGAAAACGAAGAGTGCTTTGAACCAATCTTGAGCTCTGAGGAGGAAGACAATTTTCAGAAGTTGAACACTATACCAATCGTGTTGATTCCATGGTTTTTTGGAGTAGGTATAGCTTGCTTGCTACATTGTGCTTCTTAGAATTTAGACTTAAGGAGCTCTTAGACTTAAGGAACTAGATACATCTTTTATATTATAGGTCTGTATTCTAATTTGTGGGATTACGTTTATATCTTTATGGTCAGAGGAATGGTACAAATGTGAAACGTATTTTATATACTTGTACTTTCACTGTGCCTATTGGCTAATAGTAATGACAATAGATCATGTTATTAAGATCAAACATCATAATTTACGTATTAATGGATACCTAGAATTCTATCAATCGACATATCAACTTATAAGGATGCCTCTTTTCATCACATCGTTGTGGAACACGTGCTACTTATTTCTAGTTGTGATTTTGCATCACACGCATAAAAATGACTATGAACAGTATTGCAGAACGTCCAAGTGGATCGCACCAATTAGTTATATTTGTTTCCTAAGTACTTTGGAACTCGTGATAGTACTCGCGATTTATACAAGTTATATGGGTAGGTATCTTGCAAAAAAAAAGATAATTTGTGAAAAAAGTTTTAATGAAAAAAATTAATTTTTCGAAATCCTATATAATTTTAAAGAAATATCGGAAAATTATAAACAAAATATAAAAAAAATTGAAAATAATTGTAAGGTTGTTTAAGCTTTCTTTCTCAAAAGAGAAAGTTATTTCGTTTAAGGATTAAAATATTTAATGCCTGAATTTTTAAGTTATAATATATTGAAAAGCTCGAAATTAATCATTTTTTATTGCGACTTGCCAATATTTGTTTCTCATACAGAAAAAGTTATGAAATTCAATCAATTACGTCCACCGCCCGATGTCACTCGCGATGAATGGCTGTCGCCCTTTACACAGGATTCCTACTCTGGAATGGGGGAAGTTGGGTATCGTCAGAGGGGAAGAAATTTAGAGGAATTGTTAGAAAAACAGACAGACATGATAAGATACCTGAAGGATCACAATGTAAAGCTATGTCATAGAATAATGTTATTAACATCTCAACGCAGAACAACAGAAACTTAAAACAATGAGAATTGTGATTACATATCTCTCGAATGAAAAAGACGCTTATTATTATTTATGTGATGTTTTTATCAGAGATCAATATTTTTCAATTCTTTATACATAATACGTCTTTTAAGAAAATTTAATTAATTATTCAATAATGAACATATTATATATTTAGAAAATTTAAATTGCATAAATTAAGAATATTTATTAATTTATTAAAAATACTTTTCTTTTCTGGCATTTCACAATTATTTAAGTTATAAAAAGTTACTTCTGTTTTACATAACACTTTAAGACATGTCTATCTGCTGCATAAAGTATATTATTTTTATATTCTCATATATATATGTTTTTAAATATGTACATATGTGTCATATGTACATATTTAAAATGTACATGTTTTTTATTATATCTATAAATGTTATTGTAAATAATAGATTCAAATTAAGTTAAATAGCACTACTTAATATTGTATATATAATGCATCATAATAATCAATAATATAGTAAAAATATTTTTTTAAGTATAATATATAATGACAGAATTTTGTGTATTTGAGGAAAAGATCAAAGGATAGTATTGCGTGAAAAATATAACTATATGTTCATTGTCAACTCAATAAAATATATGTATATTTTTTCCAGTAGCAACCATCATTTTACATACATTATTATTTCGCATACATGAGGCTATAAATAATTAGTCAAGCAGCGGTTTCTCTTAATAAAACTCAACAGCGTGTCGTCGTATCTCACACGATAGTACATCAAAAATTTACATATAAATCTCGATTACGGTAACATTAACTCGGCGTGATATAATATTACATTGCATTTTCTTGAGTCTCAGAAAGCAGCCATTTTCCATTGCAGTAATAGGAAGCGGAACCGATAAAATATCGCTATACCGAGCCACATTTTTCTCGCCTGCAATATTTACTCTCGCTTGAAATCAGAATCGCGTATTTGTTTGTTTTTTTTTTTTTCAGCGTTTCATTACAAACTTGATAAATGTATATATCATATACAGCCGCCTCTAACATGCAGTTGTACGAATAATAATATGAGTAAAAACTACATACGGTGACAATATAGGTTTTGTACCTATCTCTGTAATTTTCTTAACATAATAGTAACGACGGTAGGAATCTCGCAGCAGCAAAAATAATGCAGATTTTTCGTTTCGCACTCGTTCCTCACGCTACTCTGCAGTCTTCCCGAGTATGCTGGAGAAATTATTGCCTCGCAGTATCGCTTTCAGTCGCGAAATTTCCTTTAAAGCATTTTACGTTTCTGAGCAGCTAAAACCATTCCTGTCTATTTCCTTACGTATTCTAGGGTTGTCCTCTTGATTTACACAATGTGCCAGTCGATGTTACAGTAATAATTAGGATATCTTTCTTAAATTTCTTCATTTTGCATTTTTATTTATATTATTTCTACATAAAAGGTAAAATGTAGCATTCTCTATTTTTTTAAATCTATTTCGGAAATTTATAGTGTCACGAAGATTTGCTCTGTATGATTATATTTGAGAATTATGGTGTCACAGTGATGTTAATTCGTACATGAAAGAATTATAATTGACAATTCAGTTTAAATTGACAATTAATCATATGATTCACGAATAAAAGATGAAGATTGAAAGAAAGATGTCCTGATTGTCGACTGGCATAGACTGGCACAATGTGCAATAATAGACATCTTTACATTAGGACTATATTATTTAACACAGGTCTACTTGTGTGTCTCTCTCTCTTTAAGTATGTATATATAAGTCTATAAATGCCTAATAATACCTATATCATCTGAATGCGGGTCTGACGTAGTACGTGTAAGAAATTAGTAGAGCATCATTGAGGCTCATTAGCTCATATTTTATACAGACTTTCTCATATTAAGAGTAAAATAGCGAAATTAAGTAACGTCACTTCTAACGCATCTTTTTCTTTACATCTAGTGATTTATCTCAAGTTTAATGAAGTATCCGCACACAGATCCGATCGCGCCAACATATCTTTGTCAATTAATTTTAAACTAAAATTTTATATTCCTTAAACTTTTTACATTCTTAATTATGATTCAAATATAAAATGAATATTAATGCCGTATTAATGAATATTAATCGCGTTGTTATTTAATTCATGTCACATATCACATTTTTCGCAAACCATTTTTTTCATAATTTATTATCTCGACGTCGAGATAATAAATTTTTTTCATGATTTTTTTTTTATTTGCAATTTAATCACTGTATTCTAAAATAAAACTTGTTGTTTGTTAAACATTATTCAAGAACACATCTTGATTTTTACGTACAATTGTTTTCTAACAATTTCATCCAATGGAACCGCGATACAGAAGGGGATTACAAAAAGTATATATTGCCAATTAAATTTAATTGGTGACAATCGAACGCGATGCGACCGGATCTCATCATTGTGCAAAAGCGCAATAGAAAAGAAATCTATTTACAAAAGACTCGCGCGCGTCCTCCGTCAGACCCGGCAGTCCGGGCATTTATCGTATTACACGTATATTTTACGATATTACAAAACTAACTTACACTTATATGGAACACTCAACTCTACAACACTATATAAAACGTAGAAGCTTGTTTACACCCCGTTGTGTCTTGAGAGTAGGCTACGTGTGTTCGTGTACGTACACCATGTCCACTTTAGCATCTGCGTTTCTTTTCCTTCGCGAAACAACGGCGCGATTGTCTCTCGCCGTGTCGAATCCCGTGATGACATCAGAAATTTCTTTCTCTCTCTCTCTCTCTTTCTCTCTCTCTCTCTCTCTCTCTCTCTCTCTCGGCCCACTCGTACCTCTTTTTTTTCTTTTTTTTTTTTATTAAGACTTCACTGCAAAATTTGTACTACGCTTAGGCCAGCCGTTGCTGCTGAGCTAGTTCGAACGGGCGGGAGTTCCCTGTTCCACGCGTTGTGAACAATACGCAACCGCGGCTTTCGCGCACGTTCCCCATAAAAGTGTTCCTCATTATTGTCGTGTCTAGTGGGTTTGTTTTTTTTTCTTTTTTTTTTTTTTTTTTTATTCAGACTTTGTTGCAAACAAGGATTAATTTTAAGAACGATCCCTGTCGCGGGAGATTGGTTACGGGTTACCCTTCACGGATGATGATTCTGCCAACGGGATTTGCTTCGATCCGATCTCGGAATCGGATGAAATCGGATGAAAAAAGGCTTCGCTTAAAATATTTACATATGTATTACATATACATATGTGTTACATTGGTGGAATTACGCGCGCGACGGCGTAATCTCGATTTTTAATAAACGGAACAGATATTTTATTCACAATTATAAATAAAATTGCGAGAAGTTACATGGTAATACAATCCGTAATCGCGATAATAAATACGCGTTGATCGTACGTATAAAAACCTCGTGAAATAAATTTTATTAAGCCTTTACATCTTACTTTTCTTCGTAAATATACCAGATTAATATTCATTTTGTTCAATTGCCATGATTCGGAATATAAAATACAAATTTTTCCACAAATTTTTCTTTCGTATCGGTCAGAGTTTATCAATTTGATTTCAGTCTTTGTTTCAATTAAATCAAAGTCGCGCAATCAAATTAATCCGGAAGCGGAAATTAGAGAAAAAGCGGAACGGAACTGTAACATAATACAGAAGAGAAAAAGGAAAAAAGACAGCAAGGAAAATCCTCTCGAGTAGTCCATATCTCCCTTCCTCCATAATTTAAATCTCGGATGTACCCTGTAACTTTCCCGCCAACCATGTGTATATGGATATTTCGCGGGTCCGTCCAGGAGGGGTGCATTCGAGGATTAATAATCCGTACGTCATCCGCGTCTTGTCTGCAAATCATGACGAACGACGATGGTCCGTCCGGATGGGGTTTCGCGGGTTTCGAGGCGGACGAGGGGGAAACGCAGTGAGGCGGTTGTGGTCGGTCGTACGACGGTGGTCGACGCGATGGTCCCGACTCTCGGTGACACCCCCGTCTCGGCATCGGTGGTGATAAAATCGTAAAATCACGCGTGCGCGCCACCGATCACCGTCGCGTTCCCGGTCGCCGTCGTCGTCGTCGTCGTCGTCGTCGTCGATAGCTGCTCCTCTGCCTCCATCATCTTCAGCTTGCGCACCACCTGCGCGTGTTCCTCTAGTAGCCTGGCGAACTCGCCCCGCCTGGTCTCAGCCTCCACCTGGATCTGCTTGATCCTCTCCCGCGGCCCACCGGGGCTGTCCAGCGGCGTCTGCGACGCCGAGTTCTGCGAGCTGCTCTCGCGCGAGAGCCCGTCCAGGTCGGAGCCGTCGCTGAGGATCGAGTGCGAGTCCACGTCGTCCACGATCAGGCTGTGGGGATACGAACGCAATATAATAATTTTAACGTGGCGTCATATAAATATAAATGCTGATTATTTAGCAAACAAAAATAAAACGATGGCGCAATGTAGGTTTTTATGTCAATTATGTTTCTTGGACGTGACTTCGATATGATATTTAGAAGTTTAGAATTACTATCGCTAATTATTTCTGTCTATGTCACGAATCCGTGTCCCTTTCTTACTCACTACGTTTTCGATTTATACATATATGTATATAAAATGACGTTGGTCGTTCCGCGTCCAATTTATTTTCACGTTTATTTATTCTACTTTCCCGCGGGGGCTGACGTATATCTCATCGTTGTGCCGCGCGCGGGCGGCTGAAACGAGCGCGTAAATCCATATCGTATCTGTTATCGACGTCAAAGGAAAACCCGATTCGCGTCGTATATATACACTTGACGGTACACTCGTACTCGATGATAATACCGATAGCTATCGGATGCATTGCCATTATATTGGCAATCGGAACCTTTTTCCGAAAAAAGAATGATATCCCGAGAAATGATCTCGAACTAATACCGAGATTTCCGTCCGTGTTTTGCAGGTCTGCCTCATCGAGCCGGAACGGATTTCGTCCGAGGGGAAAACCATTTCCCGCGTGGGTGTAAATCGCAGAAATTACTACGCGAATATTTCCTCAAAATTTCATCGCTTTCGAACGTCAATCCGGAATCCTCCGTGATTGAATATGAAAAAATTCCTAGGAGGAATCGTTTTCGCGCGGCGAGATCGTGACGACAAGATGATTTCTCCCGTGTCTCGTGTCGCGTCTCTCGCGTAGTTTGCACTCGCGAAAACTCTGCCGCGAGTATCGATCCGAGAGAGAGCCGTGTATATGTGTCCTGACTCCCGTTCACAGGCCTCGGGTATCTTGTTGCACACGCACATACATACATTTCACCGTTTCTCTGTGTTACAGACGTATAACTGGGCCGCGGCGGCACAATCGAATCTAGAATTATCCCTCTCCGACACGTCTTGCGTTTTAGGGCGTTGTTTACGCTCGGGATTTTACGAGCTTCTTTCGGCGGATCGCTGATATCACCGGCGGAAAAAGACGAATGCGTTATCTCGCAGCGTACATCGCGTGAGGCGCAAATAGAAAATACCGCGAGGTACCATGGAAGCCTCCCTTCAATTTCGTGAACGAACGTGTGGCGTAGAACCTACGCGGTTGATTATACTCCGAAACTTTGCTCGTTTCCCTGATGCTTATTTGCGACAGGATTAGCGATGTGGCGAGGATCCGGATGGGGAGCGAATAAACTTCTGAGAGAATTGAAGTGTTCAATTCGGAGAACGAAATGGAATGTATGTAAGGAATTTTAGGGAAGTGCTTTTTAGCTCGAAGCGAAGTAAAAGGTTTAATCTGCGCAATCGACTGCTACCGAAATAGGAATAATCGATGAACGAAGCGAAAAGCATTATTGTACTTTAATCGCTCGATTAAAGTTCCATCATCAGAGGCAGCTTGTATCGTATTTTTTTTTTTTTTACGCTGAAAAATTTAAAACATCAAATCATTGCATTATTAAAATTTAAATTTAATCGGCGGTTAAAAAAAAATCTCAGAAATTGACGAATGAGAAATTAACCGAAATATCACCGTATCTCTTGAATATTGAAATCAATTTACTTTGACGCGAGATATTTGTTTAATAGAAAGCTGGCTCGCGTCCTCCAAAGAGATTATAAAAAGAGCGAGCATCGTAATCCTTGCGTTTCGCCGCGGTGGTTATCTACTTTTCTACGACGGGCTATTCACCCGGGACGAGTGGCGAAATCAATTTCGCGCGGGTTAAGGATAACGCGGACGGAAGGCAGAATATATATGTATATATTCGCCTCGTCAGCGCGAATGCCTGTCGCCGCGGTAATCACAAACCATTTTCATGGCACGCTGCCGCGACGGCGTAACGGGGTCGAAGGAACGTCGAAAGGGCAGAGGGCGACGATCGAAGCGGAGATTAATCCCGGCGATGGCCGGCGCGAGATTTCGCGAATTTCGCGAATTTCGAGTGCGACGCCATCCACTCTCGTGGATTACCGTACGTAAAGCTGCATCCACGAAAAAATGTATCGTATTTCCTATCATAACGTTCCGCTTCCGAGCGGTCTTTTAAAAAAAAATATCCATTTAACATTTAACATTTTTTATACCTCTCGCTTTATCTTTATATCGTTGCTGTTTTTTTTTTTTTTTTTTCTGCAGTTTCTGCACGACAAAATTGGTAATTTTGCAGTATTTAATATCTTTGGATTTTGTCCTCTGCGATATAGAAAACTTTTATGAAAATTACAATTTAAATATCTGTATTAATATACATCCAACGGTGCTATAATCTTTATTGCAAATTATATACATTGTATTATTCAATATAATTTATTATTTCCATTTATATTATCGGAATATGATAAAAGTATATTCCTATATTTTTTTATATGTATGAAGAAATACTATTGATTTTTTTCTTTTTACGAAAACTTTTTACGAAAATCGATGTTTTGTTATGATGATTATTGCTCAGATAATGACACTGCGCCAAGCATTGACGTACTCGTTCAGAAAATGCCGATTTAAGGAAGGCGAATGCATTCATGACGTCCGGTGTACTATCGACGTTCGCCTCTCTGCGGCATCGCGGCCGCAACGATTGTCGCTTGCGTCAGGCGTTACGTCATCAGTGTGCCGGCAACCCGCGTGTTGCCGCGGAAAAGTATTGATTTTTCGAAAATCGCAAAACGTACAAGTACATATATAGTCGCGCAAGACGAGCGAGTCATTTAATCGTGAAGGATGTAAATTTTAGCGCTCTTGCTGAAAAACTCTCGATTGGATTATAAACTTATACAACAAATTTATTTTTCCTTTGACTTTTGAAGATACAAAATCTTTGGGTATGGAAGAAACTTTGATCTTAAACACGGTTAGCATGATAAATCGAGAATAGTGCCACGTTTGACATTAAACACGCGGATGATTGCGATTTAAAGATTCGCTTCGCATTCCTTTCGAGACGAACGGCTCGGATATTATTCGAGAGATTACGCCGGATGGGAAGGAGGAGATAGATGTGCATGAATGGCGCTTGATTGCGCTCGAGTAAATGCGAAAATGCTGATTCCGATTGACTATCACGGGAACGCGATCCAATTAATTTTTTTTTCTCTTTTTGCGACGGATTTCGATGATAGGTTCGCATTGTTTAACTGTCTGATCGAGAGTGCGGCGATGATACGCGTCTCGCGTTTTTCTCCGGGTGTCCTTAGAATTTCTCTCTCGAACCATAATCTCCTAACAGCAACTTAAACGTGACGTCAAGGATTCTAGCTTAGCGAGGCTTAACGAGGATCGTCCAGGCATGAATGGGACGGCGTCCAATCGGGAAACGAAACCGACCGCATTTCGGGTGAAATTTAGTGCGGAACTTTCCAATCTCCGTTTCGGCCGAACTTCGCGAGAGAACGGAGTGTATCGATTGTCGGATTCACGAGGGAGTTAAAAGCGCTATTACGTACGCTGAAAATATTTCCGTATCCCGCGGGCATTGGAGGGTATTTCGTTTACGACCGGAAGAACATGCCGATGCGATTACACGTGGCAGTGATTTGATGTCTGGGAAATCAAACACTATGGATTGTTTTTATTTTGTTCGCAACGATCCCTTAATCTCTTTCTTTTTGTAAACACGGTTATTAAAATCATACACAATTATTTCTTTATCTCTTCGTGAATTTCTCGTCTATTTGATCAATAAAAAAACTGCTATCTTCAAAGATTGATTACGACATAACGATTCCCTTAATTAATTCCCTTAATTAAGAAATTATTTCTTAATATATATATATATATATATATATATATATATATATTAAGAAATAATTATTTTAAATAATTTCGCATTAATTAAGGGAATCGTTATGTCGTAATCAATCTTATATATATATTTGATATTAATTATACATTTTTAATTACAAGTTCAATTTACTCAATAATCATTAACATGATTATTTCTACTGTTCCTTTTACAATTCGTAACATTTGTAGAAACTGCTTGAATCGCTCTCTTTCTCTAATAGAATGTAAAGGGTTGAGACAGCACACGTAACTTTATCGCGACTAAAGATAGGCCCGATACTTCCGCCGCGTTTCTTCATTCAACTTCGGTCTGCCTACTGACGCGGCAATACTACTTTCTCGTTGCATTACTTATGAGTGACTATCAGGCCAAACGACGTCAACTCGCGCGGTATGCGCGTGAGTGCGATCGATATCGTGCTATAGGCGCAATAAAAATAAAGTAACGCCGCTAAGAATAAGCGCGCGACTCTCCACCGACTCTTGCTGGCAATCGCCAAGGCAATTTTTTTCTTCCATTCACTGCCAGTCGACCAGTGCGCTATCGCGGAACAGCTCGAAATTGTGTGACTCTCGAGCCGCTATCGTTTGTCGTGTCGCATCGCGAGAAGACGCGATCGATACTCGTACTCTAAATCCGTGCACGCTATTCTAATCACGAATCTCACGACGCGTTTCTAACGCCGAATTCTATTCGTGGAAATATCATATCCGAGTCGTAGACACAGACTAGAGAATCGGGCAATCATATTTGGCGGTAATTTGGCGCGACGAAAATATACGATTGATTAGCGCGAAACGCGCCGTGAAGCCGAAATAGATGCATTATTTGTTCACGAAGATTTTTACGAAAAATCTTCATCGTAATAGGATCTGTCGGGACGCTAAAGATATCTCGCGCGAGTATAATACGTCAAATTGAAATCGAGCGATCAAAAGATAACGGATCTGAAATTAATCGAGCCCCTTTCCTGTCATGTTCATGTGAAATAAGTCGCATTCATTTTCGTTAACTTATTTACGTCGCGGAAATTCTTCTTCTCTTTAATTAATTTTGCAACGTCGATATTCTGAAGTAATGCAGATGTTATAAAAATAATCGATCTGCAGGGTGCGTCTCGTGAAATATTGATTAGATGCCGATTAAATATAAAAGTAGTAGTATCCTATAAAATTTAAGCATTTCTATTTGTGGGGCAGCAGCTCGTATCGATATACCATCAAAGTGCCCCACGATCTTTTTCACTAACACCCACGCCAAGAATTTGCAAATGTCATGAAAAACGTGAGAGCGTAATTTATTGTTACAGAAACATTTCTCCGTTTAATTAGCATATTTAATTAATTTTAATACAAAGTATTAATATATTCTGTTGCAATGCAGGTGTTACTGGCGAATGTATCGATTTATGCATAGCCATAAAAATTCTTGAAACTACATGGCTTCCTTCACATGCATTTATACGCTCGAAAGAAGAGAAATACTTTAATACTCGAATTATATTGTTAAAATGAAGTCTGTTTAAAGAAAAGTTAAAGATAATATTTTTTGTTGACGAATACTTCCATATTAGATATTTCTTTAACAATTTAAATTAAGAGCAATTTTCTTGGAAGAGATCGAAAATTTTTTGACATTTTTTAAATCAATTCTCGCAATATGAACAATTTTTATAGCTTTTGCTACGTCATATCATTTAGATGTGTGAAAGAAACTAAATCTTCTTGTAGCTTGACTAAAGAAAATTAGATCCTCAAAAAACTCATTAAAGAAGCCGTCATTAAAAAGTTAGACTATGTTCGTGAAAGATGTACATTAATATAATAGACGGCTAACTAATTTCTCATTCTTGCATCTTGCGTAATAATGAATTTCTAAAGGTCGCGCGGAAAACATACACCCACGAAAATCCTTGAAATAACCGGCTTCCTGCGGTGAAATCACTGATATATGTGTGTGTGTGTGTGTGTGTGTGTGTGTGTGTGTGTGTGTGTGTGTGTGTGTGTGTGTGTGTGTGTGTGTGTGTGTGTGTGTTTTATATATGCGCGCGCGCGCGCTCTTTTTTTCGAGTGCAGTCGCGCAAGACTACATGCAAAGCAAGAAAAGTGAAAATAATGAGTGGACAAGATGAATCATCGCGGAAATATAAAGTAACACAAAATAAAACAATTTCAGTAAATATGTATTCTTTTTTACTAAAGCCAGAATTAATAGTAGATGAACAAAATCATTTCTTTTTGCAAAGAAATCGTATTATTTTATTCATCAGAAAAAGAATCATGCAACTCTAATATGAGAAAAATCGCGATAAAAATGGAATATTTTCAAAACACCGAAATTTGATGTAATTTTATGTTATATAAAGGTCAGCTCACCTGAAAGCACCGTGGATTTCTCTGCCCGATGCCATATCAGTCACTGCGATATCGGGTAACGATCCTGTAATGAATGAAAAGGTATATTAGTCCTCGTATAACTATTTTCGAGAAAAGATCTTGCAGTTTTTCTCGCGAGTCTCTCCGTCACGGCACGTTACATCCGTTCTCATTTCTTTCCTTAAACAAGGAGACTTCTCTTGCGCTCGTACAAATCGCTTTAACGTGAACGAGGACGACGCTCTTCATCTTCCGCGAGTTTCCTCATGCGAAACGAAACTACTCTTCGGCAAAGAAAACAACATAACCGTTATTCCCGCGAATGCGAAAACGACAACGATACTGCCCCTTGTCTTTTAATTGTAAACGTGATAAAAATCGAAGGTTTACCATTAGGCGCAGACTTAGAGGCGTTATAAAGGCAACTATGAAATATAGAATAGGAAATGAGTAAGAGTAAAGTCTGAAGAAATTCGCTTTAGTGAAACAAATGGTATTTAACTTTTCAGTAAATCACTGTGTGACATTTCTGTCTGCTGAAAATTTTCCAACGTTTCAGCAGAAAAACGTTCGTTGATGCCCGGCGTAACTATAAAATTTATCTCCGTGCTCCAATTATGACAATGCGCGCATTGTCTGTGTAACCCAGAAGGTAACGTTACATACTTCCAGCTGCGGATGACGTGTCAGTACTTAAGGCTTAACGACGCGCGAAACTCTCGCTCTGTAATTCGCTCGTCGGAGACAACGTCGTCGCAATTCGGGCTCGGACAATGAAGCCGTTCTTCTCCACCGGGATTGGTATAACACCGCGCTATACCTCATCGGCTATACGTCACGCGTCTCTGAGAAAGACTAGCCTGCACGAGGTATACCCCATTTATCCAGGGAACAACGAGCGTGTGTGTCCGCGATACGTTTCGTCCGAAGGCTCTAAATTCTGAACGAGACCGCTCGTCCGTCCGGTGAAAAACGATCCGATCGAAATGACAACGTAGCTTTATTCCGAAGCTCCTACCGAGGAGATTACGGCCTCTTATGTAATCTCTCGTTAATAATTGAGTGCCGCGGAGCAGACCTTTTTTTTTTTTTTTTTTTCGTGCAAGAGCCGCACGAAATTGAAGAGCTGATTTGCTCATGCCCGGGTATTCTAAATTCGTATCGTAGAAAGGGCAACGGGGGATCACGTAATTCCTTAAACTTTTTCCCCGCCGCTTATTCGCGCGTGTAAGCTGCACTTTCTAAAAACGACGAAATTAAAAACGACTTGGATATAAGCTCTTGAATTCTTCAGTCGTACAGGAAGACGCTACCAATCTAAATATAGACAGCGTAATTACTCTTAGCAAACTTTTTTACTTTATAATAACGTCCTATAAAACTCGCGACTTGATGTAACAACCTAAAATTAGTCCGTCCGTCTTGCGGCAGATCGATATCGAGCGTGCTATTAGACAGATAGGCACTGTCTTAAATTTGGCACAGCAAATGGACAACGTCGGTTGAGTCGCATTGATATTTTACAGTCGTGGAAACGTGGAAACGACGGGTTTTCGGGATTTCAGAAAAAAATCCGGCGTTCTGCGAACGGTCTATAAATCGATCGTCCCGTTCGAATGTCGGGACTGACGTCTCGATCCTGATAGATCGATTTTCACCGCCCGACAGCGTGCATCCGTCGACTGACACTGACATACCGTCGTTTTCTTTCATCTTTTATAGGATTAGCGCTCGATTTTTCTATGCAAATTGCAGCCCTTGTCTCTATTTAATGAAGATCGATTGACCGTCGCGCGTAATATCGAGCCATTTATGATAGGGGTTCCTCGAGAGGAAGCTGTTCGCCAGCCCTGATCATTCCTTTCATCCCTCGAACATTCCCTCATTTAGATGAGTTTGTCAACTTGAAAAGGCCAGGTTCTAATGACTAGAAATTTGAGGGAAATATATGAGATAATATATAATTTCCCTAATATATAGAAATAATTCGCATTATATATATATATATATATATATATATATATTGTTGTTTGTTGTTTGTTTTATATTTATATTTATATATATTTATTTTGGAATGTATTTATTTCGCAAATCTACTTTCACAATTTTTGAATTTTATTGTTGAAATAGTTTTCATGAGATTACGTGTATATACTTTTCATATTATCTTTTATAAAAATTGCAAGACTACAAACTTTTTATTTATCTTAAGCAATCTTTTTCCAAGAAAAAGATTTATTATCATTAAATCGCAAACTTTTAATGTGCATTTATATTTGACTTCTTTAAAAATTACAAATTCATATCGACTTGTAGATTATTAATATCTAGTAGTAATGAAAGTTTATATAAAAAGAGGAAGAGAGAGTTTTGACCTTTCCAATCGTCGGGAGTGGCAATCACATGCACTAATTGATATAACGGAAACGCGGTCGTCGGATTTCATGATGGCTCAGCGTCGCTGTGCAATGTTAAAGGTTATCATTGTACAGGTTCTTCCACAAATATCATTACATCATCAAATTTCTATTAAAGTGAAATTCTGTTTTACAGTTTATTATAAGAGGTACTTTTACTTTGGATGTTATGCAATTTTAGATTTATGCTTAAATTTATGTACGCTTAACTTTTATTTTAAGAGAAAATTGATTCAAAATTTGCTGAGAAATACACATGTAGATAAAGTTTATCACGTGACATATGAGACATTTACTATGATCTACGTACAAACGTTACGCAAGCTATATGATGTGCATACAAATACTATAATTAGTATCGATTTCTATATTACACGTCGTACAGATACATCGAGTTCTCGTGGATTGTCATGAATAATCCTTACACGACACCCGTGCTTTTGTTACAATGTCGAGTTACCGAGGAATCATAAACGTAAATTAACGTTATGAATTGTAGATCGGGAATGTAAGGCCACATAAGGCCATATAGCATTACACAAAATTAAAAATAAAATAATTTGAGTGAAGAATAATTCAATAATGGATTTTTAAGAAATTTATAATAAATAATATATTTTCGAATACTGTACAGTAATAGTGTATTCTATGAATTAAAATTATAATCGTAAACTTCAAAAAGATAAATTTTATTCGAAAACGATTGATTTATTCGTGATAATTTTATTCCTCAAATAAACGTTGAGTGTATCTGTGCGATGAATACATAGGCCATTCGTCGGAATTAATTCAATGCATCAGACAAAATATTCCGTATGTTAATTTTACGATACGTTAAATATTTCGTGGCGGTGATAAATTCGGTCGATACGCGACGTTCAGCATTTGTTTTCTTGTAATGTACTTTGTTGTGACGCTAGCAATGCATGTATAACGAATTGCATATTCCTAAAGCAAGCGGAGCCAGCAGCTGGCCTGTGTGTTGTGCCATTATTCTTCAAAACGCAATTATTCCTCGTTACAATTATCGATTATCAACCTATATTGATTAATCGAATCTCATGATTCGTAAGCGTGCCGAAGCGACTGTTACTTATTAAAGACGATATACCAGACGTTGTTCTTTTGAAGATGTAATATTGATAAAAGAAAAATGAAAATTATAAGAGTAAGATTTTCCGCCGTTAAAGATGCATTCAAGATACTAATTTACAAAACGTTAGAGAACGAAGCACACTACCCTCGTACTACTCGCGAAATGCCACATAATAAAATGTCACATAAATTATCGTGGGATTATTAGTTAGTATGCAATGCGCAATCATAATTAATCATGTTTTCACGAATGTCATCAAGAAGAATTAACAGAGTATTACAAAAAAATGAGAAGACTCTGGAAACTATGGATGACGATGGAATAAGTAATATTTTAATTTTAATTTTTATTTTTTTGTGCATCATTTATTTTTTGACATTCGTTTGTGACGTATGTTATTTTGCATTGTAATTAATACATGTTTTTGATGTTATTCATATGAGATACTCATATATCTCTGTTACTTTTTTTTACGTATCTTTTACATTATAAGATTATCTCATTACTATATCAATTATATTATATCAATATATTTATATTAGTAGTTATGTTATATCAGTAATTATAACATAAATATAATTTCGAAAATGTTAAATAATTTTTTATTACACATTGAGACAGATTCTAATATATATGTGATTTGCATATATTTTAAATAATTATAAAAATTATAATTACAACTTAAATATTTTATAGAAATTTTTATGTGCTTTTACAGATTTGTTGCATTAAAATGGAAAATTACTACATACTTAATAGTAGTTAATTAAAATAGAATTACAATAAAATAGAACATATATGTGTCGCTTCGAGCCAAGCATCGGATATGTTAGTCTAATATGTATCTTTAATTAGACGTAGTCTGACTCAATCTCGGAACCTTGACTCCGTAGACCATTACTTACATTGCTTCATTAACGAAATGCTTAATTAAATATCACGTGCGTTGATCTTTTGTTGCAACATCTCAATAAGCGTATATTCCTCGAATATAAATGTGACGATCGGTGGTTTTGAAATTTTGATTTTTATTTCCAGGCTCAGAATATTATACGTTATTTATATAAAATGTATCTAAATATGTGCATACTTTTACAACGTTCACTTTAAACTGCTTCAAACGATGCATATAAATTTTTCGTCATCATTCTAGCATAATATTTTAATGCAAATACAAATAATAAATGGAAAACAAATGTCAATAGAAACATTTTTTGAACCTCACCACAAATCCTTTTATAATATTTATAAAACATTTTAAAATATATATATATATATATATATATATATAAAAATATTTTATGCAGCGTGTGTAAAGTTGTAGAAGATAATATTAAAGATTAATAGTAGAAATTTTTCGCCAGTTATTTTTAAACGTGTTATTAATATTATTTATACAATACATTTCTTTTAATAAGCTATTATTTCGTTGTAAAATGTATATTTTTTTTAGTGAATGTGAAAAGGTTAAAAAATAAATAGTAAATTATTTAAAAATATTAAATTATTTTTATTTTTTATATCGAAGTATCAATAAGTAAATTCGTTGACAGTAATGTAATTACAAGAAATTGTTATTCGGTAACAATTCTTCTGACTCAACTGAATGAATAATGTTCCGCTATTGTTTTAACCGCAATTGCCAATATGCGTGGAGAGAACGCTGGCACAACGAATTCGCATTGCCACATAGAGACAGAATTGGCACACGTCGAAAAAAAATCTACTAAATCCTTCAACCATGAGGAATGCATCATTTCGATTATACTTTGTTGTCGAATATTATTAAATGGTATCGCGTTTCAGAATAATTTAACAAATTTAACCTATGAAAAATATTCTTTCATTCGAGATTATCAATAATCCCTTAATACAATTAATTAGTTAGACGACCGTCAAGCGCGAAACATTTGATTTATGTCAGTTAATCGAATTTTGTGTTTTAATGTGCCGATTGCAATTAATCGACAGAAAAGCACATGTTTTTATATAGGAAAAAAAATAAAACTGGAACGTGATAAATGGAGACAAATGTGCCTTTTAGATATATCGGCAAAATCGATTGATTCAAATAGCAGAAGATTAATTTTTTTTAATTTAACTGCGAGCTTCAAAGATCAGAGTTCGATAGAGTCAAACGAGAATCAAATGGAAAGATGAAAATTGATGATTAAAACAATCGTGACACGAGATCTTTTTAAAAATATTATCGATAGTCTCGACTTCTCATGGTTACATAACATAGTTACATAAAAATTTATACGTTTCCAATAAAATAATATATTTTGCAAAAGTTTAGTATTTATTGCACATAACAAATAAAATTTCAATCAATAAAATTTTGAATTTTTTTTTTTAAATATATTAGCTTAAAATATATTTTTATTATTGATCTTTAATATTACAGTTTTTTTTTTTATTTGCAATAAGTCCGTGAATTGCGAGTAAGATAGCGATGAAGAAAAGTGGGAATAAAACGAGCGGAATTGCAGTCGATTACATTATCGCACGATCGTCACGGGGGCTCTTAAGTCCAGTTGCAACGTATCTACCCGAAATTGTTTAATGGGGTTTAAATATACGTTACGTTGTGAAGCCGCGTAGCGCACAGATTCAATTCGGCGCGATATTCGTATCACTCGAAATTTTCGAGTGAAACTTAAATTTAAGCACCTTCAGTCTCGGTGCAACATGACAGCCGGCCGATTTCTCGGCCTCGCGACGCCAATGTAAATTTAACGTCGTTCACGCTGGGTCTCGCGGGAAAACCGACAGGCTCATTTCGCGACTGACACTCTCGTCCGGCACGCGGAAAGCGTAATTTGCGTTTATGGGTGAACAGGTGTTGTATCTAGGAAGAGAGTAAAATAGAGAAGAATAGAAAAGAGAAAAATAGAGTGAGAAAGGGAGATCAATTTATTATTATCCTGAGATACCAACCCCGGCTCTTTAGAGGAAAAGGAAGACAAAAGCTGGTGTGAAGAGAGATAAAATAATCCGGAAGAAAATAATCGTTCGGAGGAATTAATTGATAAAGCAAGGAAAGAATAATAAATATGCTCAATCTAATGTAACTCAATTTCTCTTTATGTGTTTACGTAACGAGAAAACATATTTTGTCGCTAAATAATATTTATTATGTATCTACGTTAGAGAGAGAGAGAGAGGATGACCATGGATATGTAATTTAAGTAGAGTCAGACCGGTTACGGTCAGACATTTTTTCTGAGCCGGACGCGTTGTTACCGTGATTTTACTGTGATATCTATTATATTGTTCTGCGTTTCATGCATAATCATATATATATAAAATTTCTGCTACTATTAAAATTAATCAACAAGATTATCCGTAATTACGATCCGTAATTATGATAAAAGGCAACATATGAATAATAAAAGGGTTCTAAGAAATTTAGACGCATGAGACACCGATCAATTATATATTAAGTAACGTGGGACACGTGTATTATGTTACTGATTCATCTGTAAATAATTTACGAATCCGTAAAAATATATTTTCTAGAAAAATCGTGATTTAAGCAAATGTCATTTATTATTCGGCATAAACGAGTAACCGGCGAGTTTTCCTGTAATAGAATATTTTTATCTCGCACATCGCATTTTCACTCGTTGGATATTCCAGGAAATAGCGAATGCGAATATACCGGTCGAAGGAAAATTTTCGATTCATCCGCTCCGACTTAAGCTCGAAATCAATTATTCATTACGCTCAATGGAACAGTCGAACAAATTTTGCTCCAGCTCCACGGCCGTCTTACGTCAAACGAAACTAATAAGCCAGTCTGCGAGTGATCAAATTTAAGTTCTACCTTAAATTTGAATGAAATCGATCGTCGTATAGTCGGGCTTTAAATTTCATTTGAGATACGACCGAAATACACTCTCGGGAGCACCATTTCTCATCGTTAATCGGATAACGACGATTAGGTTTCTCGCTTCGTTACGAAACATTTCAACCTCTTTGGGGCTGTAATGGGCTATGAGATATCATATTCAAACATTGAAAGATCATAAAATAATATAAACACAAAAATAATTTTCTTTGATAGTATTGATTTACAAACACGTTTTTGTTTTTATCTCTTTATGTTATTTAGTTTTGAATTAATTTAGCTAATTATACTCAAAACTGATTAAGATAAATGAATTTCTCATAATATTATTTTACAGAAACTTTGAAAATAAGAACGAAAATGTTTTTTCGTAATAATTCATTTTTCCAAAAACTGATTTATAAAATATGATAATTCCATATAATTTATCTCGTTACTTAGGAGGATTATTACCGCGTCTAATTTCCTCGAGATGGCGATGATTCTATCTAGCAAGAAATAAAATCTGATTCAGTAAATTAATTTCTAAGTAAAGGATTTAACAGATGTTAATTTATATCATTGGAAATTACAAAATTATCCGAACGTCGTGTCGCATCGCTTTGATCACATTTCCCCGCGCTCGACCAGACGACTAAGCAGCCAATTTCGCTTGAATTCGATTAACGTGACGGATTAAGCTCCGATCCCAGGATTAACGGACGTTAACCCGCGCATGAGGGAAAACGATCTCTCTCGCGACCGACCCGGCCATCGTCATCGTTACGTCCGGCTCTATTAAGGGTGGGTAACGGGGTAAGTAAGGGAGTTTCTCCAGCAGGCCGATCGATTGCACGTAAAAATGCCCTCCTATTTCGCGCGAAGGGACATAAATACATATACACACACACATATATATATATATATATATATACACACACACACACACACACACACACACATCACGCGTATTCTCTCTCTTGTTTCTCTCACCTCTCACCATCTGTGCTCCAATACTCCCGGGGTCCCGGTCGTCTCGCGAGAAATGCTTCTCTATGATCGCCGCCGTTTTTCCCTTCTCCTTTACGGCGCCGTCGGCCCTGCGGAACTGCGTGCGGAAAACTAGCCCTCTTTCTCTCCCTCCCTCGCTCTAGCCGTTAACCCACCGGTGCACCTGAGAGAGACCTCGAGAGCCAAGCCGTGAACACGATCCTCGCTCGTCGAGCGTCCCGCGCGGACTGATCGGCGCGGGCACCGACGCTCGCGCGCCTCCGCTTCGACGTCGACTGCGGGCAGCCTCGCGGCGCGGCCGCCGCGGAAATGGAAGGGGTTGCAGCCGCCGTTACTTTATCGGATTCGCCTGCTCGCTTGCACATCAAACACCGCCGATTCCCAGCTAATTACCCGATTTTTGCTAAACGTGCCGAGTCTCTACGGAGCGAAGCTCCAGATAAACGTCGGCTTCCGACGATGCTTTCGACGGGACAACGGTGACGGTTTGCCGAAGAAGGCAAACTCGTTATCTGTCTACAGATACAGCTAATCGTCGCCGATGAAACCTCATTTCTTTATCAACGTAACAACGATTGAAGATAATACGGAAGAGTTAAGTGCATCTTTCATAAACGGGGAATCGTGCGCGATTCTCGAGATTTCTTAAACTCGCTGTATGTTTGTTTCTCAAATCATCCTTAAGTCTTCTTCGTTGACGGATGCCGCATTGTATTCCACATGCCATATGTTTCTCGCGTGCTGGCCCGGAAGTCTGGCCAAAATATCGCGCGAGGCGCGTGCCGTCGAGAGTTCTTTTCTCGATTAAGATCGTTTGCTCCACTCGTAAAGTTCCGAATCACATCATGTCGTAACAAACGTTCCTCGAGATCGTTAAAATCGTTTAATCTCCTTAAATTATTTTATATATATATTTCTAATTACAATATCTTTCACAATATCTGCACAATTTTACTCGGAAGCCATACTGCACGAATTGCACGTTATATGTTGAAAACTTTGGATCAATTTGATAAAAAAAATCCCATCTTAATGTATCGTGTGGCGAATTACTCTGCGATTATTCAGCTATTTCATAAAATTATTGTAAAATAAGTATTTAATGTATTTTTATGTAATTAGTATTTAATGTAACATAATAAAGTAGGTTGAATTAACTCGTTTCCTATATTATGTGCTCAATAAATTATAATCGAAGCATCGAAGGTGACATGAGTCGTGCTGCATGACGGCCTCGCACGTAATAAACCCTGACATACTTCGTTTGAATATCGGGCTCCAATTTCCGATATATAATTCCGCATGTCCGCCGACGTAGACTAGAATATTGTACGCGCCATCAGCTGTCAGCGCCTTATGTCTCCTTAACTCTTTCAAGGTTCCAGCAAAGATAGCACGCCTCTGGAAGAATATTCGATATTACATCGAGGATGCGTATGTTCGTACGGATCAATCCGATACGCTAAATAAGATACTGCCGCTATAGATAGAAAGTGATCGGAAATAAGATACCTTCCTATCATAATACGACACGTTGATTAACGTGTCAGTCGTACGATACATTAGTTGCATTATCAGCAATCAATAATTCCTGACGAACTAATAGCTCTGATATTCGTCTTTCCTTCGGTCAAATATTCGTCATCAAAGTCTCTCATTACTTATATAATTTTATTATCCCCTTTGAAAAAAAATAGCCATGTTCGTGAAGGAAAATTGAATTTTTCCAAGAAAAAGGACTATTTCTCATGTGGGGAGGGAAGAACATGTGGGGATGAGTGAGAAAAGTTTTCGGCGAGAATGTGAAGGAAGAGAGGGCTGACAGCGTTGATACAGAGGGGCTGTTACTTGTCAAATTTCACGGGACGACGTTTGCAACGTTTGTACAAATAACAAATGATTCACACGGACGTTCATGCCGCCGGCTCAGAACATGCCATTAACGCGGAAAGAGAAAAATCGTTGGAATTGTTGAGCACTTAATGAGTAAATACGTACACGTCCGTAACCAGCGTCATTTCCATCTAAAAGTTAAGTGAGGAAAATTGCTCGAAACATATATATATATATATATATATCTCGCTTCTTATTTCTTATTGTTCTGTCAATTTAGAAGATACTAATCGAACGTGATTTTTTTACAAAAGGATCTTTATGTGAAAGATTATTTCAGGAAGTTGCAAAAAAAAATTGTGCACTATAATTTTTAATGCGTTTGTTTATCAAAAAACTAATAACACACTGGAAGTTAATTATCATTATGAAATTTACATGTATTTTAAAATTTTTATTTCTTTGTAATATACATTTTATTAAAACACAGAGTATTATTACATATATTTTAAAATATATTCTAAAGTTATCGCTGTTTTTCTGCACGGCGAATTTTGCTCGTTCGTGAAATCTCCTCGTCGAATTTATAATCCTTCGTCTGAGATCCGCGCATCTTGACGTGCCTGGCGTGACAAATTTCGATGAGAACGTATGACGAGATTCCTCGCCGACGAAGTTTGCGACCCTTTCACGACACGAGGAAAGAATGCGATTTATCGTCGAAAAATAAAAAATAGCGGAATAATTACGGGAGAGAGAGCGAATAATTAAAACAAACGGCGCCACTCTTTTCGCGCTTTGAAATTTACAGTACACGCAATTATTTATTTCAAGATACACGATGCCTCTGTAAATGCACGCGGATTTATAGACACACGCCGGAATGAGTCTGGAAGAATTTGAGATTAAACGGATTACTTCGTTAGGCACCGATTGACCTATTTATAAAGATGTTGAAGTTTATTTGAGAGGAAAGCTTATGAAAAGACAAAAATTAAAAACTACATAATTCGCTATTCCCGAATCAGAGATAGTCGGAAAATAATAGAGGCATATAATTTTCTTCGTTTAACGTTAAATCTTTTTTTTTCTTTTTTCTGACTACATTTTACGGATCACTATTAAAACAATGAGAAAGAGGATACATCAAGCTGTAGTTAAAGTTAATCTATGTTAGTGGCATCGACCCTTAAATAAGTAAGGCTCGGCACATTTAGTATTAAACGACGGGTACATAAATCAGAAACGTTTATGACGGGCAAATCCGTTTTGATCCTTGAGCAATTGCTTCAATGACGTCAATGTGTATGACACCTATATATTTCGCAGTAACAAAGTGTATTAGCGTGATATACGTATAACAATTTGTTAGATTAGAAACCTCGAGAATGAAGGATATTTAACACCAGTAACGCGAAAATATCTCAATATGAGATAAAATAAACACATATCTTTCTTTAAAACAATATTGAATGAAAGAAATCTGTAAATGAATTTTGCTTTAATATTATTTTTGCAATTATTCAATTTTAATAGTATACTTGAACAGTATAAAGAAAATATTGGATAGAACAAATTTAAAGATTGAAAATTATTGTACCATACGCTTGTAAATTAACACATGTGTGTACATATGTATGTGTCATTTAACGTGACGTATATTGTGGATATATATTCGTTCATTCTTAACGTTCCCTAGGACTAATATATGGCCTGAATAACTACGGTAATTCGTGCGTCACGTGGGAATGCCATCGCGGGATGGCGTAATGAATGAACTATAGTGGGTTTCAGGGTCAGTACGGGACGAGAGCAAGAGAGACAGAGAGATAGATGACGAGGGAAGATGATAGAAAACACGGCGCATAAAGCCCGCGGTTATAAATTATTTCGGTTGCCCGCTAATTCCGTCACGATACAGAATGGTGAATCGCACTGGTGGTAAACCACCACCACGTGCGGTGTGGTTACTTCATGGGGGCCTTCACACGGGCGGATATATATCGTAAACACATCGATATGCTCGTGAGCATCGTCAACATGAATATATCGCGTTATCAATCAGCCGATTATGATGTTCGCACGATCATCAATATTAACAATGCTCGAAACGCCGATAGTGATCGCCAAATCGTGTGAGGGCACCTTAAACTGGCCTAATTCTTGAGGGTTTATCTTTATCTTTGCTCGTGCAAGGATCAAAGGGTTATTTTCATCTACAAAAAAAGAAACGCTTTAGAGTGCGTCTGGTACAGTAATTGGAAATAATTCTCGTTGCTTAATAATGAATACCGATTCAAACGCTTACATCAATAAAATATATTATACATGTTATTTTTATATTAAAAGAAATATAAAATATATATTGCAGTATTTTATTTTAAATTTGGAAGCTAAGAACTTGTAATTTGAAAACTAATATTATCTTAGTGAGTTTCTCTCTTATCTTCAATGAGTTTCTTTCTTCTCTTTTTTTTTTTTTTTTTTTTTTTACGTGACTAACATAACGAGAGGTTTATCGTCGGATTACTCCATAAGTATTAGACCCATGATTTTCCGGGTAATTCGACTATTTAGGGAAGTCAATCAGAAAACGTATTTCCCGAACGAGACGGTTACACGGGGCCGATTTCGCAACCAATTCCTGTAACATCGAATTATTACGCGGGGCGAATACGCGAACTCGATTACGAAATCGATTACCTATTTGCACGGCTTGATTAACTACCGCCATGTGTAAAGCAACGAACTCGATTATGCGCGCGCCAAATCGGATTTGCACCGCCACGTGCACGCGAATCGCACGATCGCGCGATAACTCCCGGGACAAGATCCTGGGAAGCATGAAATCCAGCTCGATATTACCTTGGCGATAAGAGTGGTTTAACCCATATCAGTACGCGCGCGACTTCATTAACATAAATTACTCGCGTAGAATAATCGCGAGGATTTCTTCGTATTATCGTAAATTAATTGAGAAAAGTATTGTAATTATTAAGTCACTATATATTAGCTATACTTTTTAAAGATTTTTAACGTTTAATTTAAAAAGCCTTGATATATCGACTTTTTTATTTATATTGGAAAAAGAATGGCACAGATTAGCGGTTTTCAATGGCCGTAATTCTTAATCTCATTATTCTCCTTGGAGGAACATAACGGCGCGTTAATTACATAATTTCTTGAAATGTGGATCATCTTTCATTGTCTTCCTCGCCTCTCAAGTAGAACTGTATAACGGAATTCAGGGTCACAGCAATGCGCAAGACGATACGAGGCAGCCGCCTGGAATCCGCTAAATTATTTCGGCTGCTCGCTAATTTCGTCACATCGTGAAGGATATGCCATCCATGGCGCATCGTAAACGTTGGCTCACCGTCACAGGCGACTTCCCGTGAAATTCCAGTGGTTAATGGCCGGTCTCGCTAACTATTCTCAGGATGAATTACGTCTATTAATCCCTGCAACTATTTACTCAAGCTCATTAAACGTCCTTAAAATTTGTCTTTTTTCTACAGATGCTTGTAGATTTGTTGTTGGAGAGTTTTAACTTTGATATATAAAAAAAATTTTAATGTTTAATTCTTGTTTTTTTTTTTTTTTTGGATTTTAGGTCGTAAAAATATTCTAGAATTATTTTTCGATGTTTCTCTATGCGGATTGCAATTTTGAAATATTGAAATAAATATCATTGTAAAAAAATGTCACAGAAGATATTTTAGGAATAAGAATGAATAGGTCTTTATTATATAGATTTTGATTTCGTACAAAAATGTTATACACAATATACATTCTTGGTTCCCACGCATGTTTAAATGTATTTTTACTTTTGAATTTATTTTTTCCTTACATATCGTTAAATTTAATATAATACTTGACGACAAAAATTATATAAGTATGTATATATGTGCGCGCATGTATATGTGTAATTTATTATCAATTTCCTATTCATTGAATATTGATCCGAAGTAATGATTCTCAAACGGATTCTCATCCCTCGTCTACTGCCGCCCTTTTCTCTCGACCATTTGCCCGTCGATTGGTCAAGCCATCTCGACTGGTTAAAGTCAATGTTCGACATTCCGCAATCGACCAACAATCAGGGTCAATATCTCCTTCGAGGCCATCTCGGTCGAGAGAACTGAGAGTGTCAAGCGAGCATAAACAACCCTCCCAAAACGCCAAAACATGAGGGAGATTTCGTGTTCGGAGAGACACCGAAAGATTTTCGCGCATCCAAATGCAAATCAAAAACCATGCGTTTTTCTCTCCTGTCTGTGAATTGTCGACCGGGCACGATATTTATTTCCGTCCGTCGCTATTAGCAGTCGTGCCCCCGTGGCGAACCGTGGGACATTTGGAATTCGCAACGAGTAGCGAGCGCGAAAAAATTCGCGCGGGCGGTATCCGCCCAATTTCTTTTCGTTTCTCGTCGCTGCTTCCGATGAATGGCGCAGCTGTAGAAAACGGTAGCGTTAACTCCCCGATACACACATCGTTCAATTTGCAACTTATTCGAGAATACTGAGTCGCATCGAAAATCTGGATTAGCTCTCAACGTCGATCTTCGTCGTGCAATATAATGCAGATTTTATTATCATTTTTAGAAGTGAAGAGATAAGAGGAATTTAATGATATTATTTATTTATTTATATTAATTTAAAGCTATTACGAAATAAATAATATGATATATATATATATATATATATATATATATATATAATTATGAAAAAAAATTAATCAAATTTCTATACAATAATTGAAACGTTCTATTTTGTGCTATGTTATAGAAAAATATTTCGTCTTTGATTATTTAATATATAATTATATAAAAAAAGGATTGTTTATTCCTTTACATCACGATTTTATTAACTAACAACGCACTTTTCTACAGGTGATGAGTAAAACAATAACGAAATCATTTCGAAATTTGACTTCTGTTATCTCGATGATAACTGTAAGATTATCACTTTTATGGCTCATTTATCATTTCTCGCGCTCTTTTTTCATAATTAAAAAGATCTCTTGTCTTTGACTCGCAACAAGCAGTTACGAGTGATTTTCACATTAACCCTGGCACGCGGCTCACCATTTAGAATCGTCGATTACGACCTGCGTCAATAATAATCGTCGTCGAAAGCCCCTCGGCTTTCGTCGTTGAGTCCAATCGAAGGCACGAGTTGTAACGACAACGGTCTTTTGTATATTTCGTGCCTGTCGCGTTACCGTGGTGTGCGTGATTTGTAGTTGCGATAAGTACGTGCGTCAAAGCTGATATCATATCTTATCGATCGGTCGCATTTCCAGGATTATGATCATATACAGCGAGAATCATCTTCGGTAAGTTCCACGGAGGGATAGCTCACGCTGTCACTTTCTGCTTGTTCCAGGCGGAAAATCCAGAGGCGGTCGGATTCGCTTTATTTTTAACATTCGCAGGGAGAAAGAGAAAACAGGAGTGAGAGAGGGGAGAGGAAGAGGGGCCAAAAAGAGTGAGATTCTCGAAATAGAGATCGAATGATGCAACTTATAAGTTTCATTTTATTAATATTAAAATATTTTTTTAATAAATCTTATCGAAGAAATTTAAATGAAGGAATCACGCATACATATTCTTATTTTTATCTGAATTAGATAAAAATTCTAAATATTTTAGGAAACGAAAATTCTCTTTAATTACAAGCGTAAATTTAAATTTTATATTGCATAATTTTATAATGCATAAATGAAGAAACCCCCGGCCGTCGAGCTTTCATAACAATGACACCTGTCAGCTTAAGATGTCAGTTTTCTGCGGTCAAGCGCAAATGCACTCATGACTTCTTCGGACGTAAACAACTGCATCCTATTATTCCAAAAGAGCTTAACTGGGGAAGCTTGAGAAGTTCCAAGCGTCCAATTGGATTAAGATCCGGTCTAAATCGTCACGGGGAAGATCCAAGCGTAGCCTTGGATCCGTGCGGCGACCTTGAGCTGACTCAACCGCGCCAGATACCGCGATGTATCGAGGTTAAACGCAGAAGACCGCGGTAAAAAAAGAAGGAGACGAGTGTCTTGTTTCTCTCTTTCTTTTCTCGCGGTTTGTTTCTTATACCTCGAGAAGGAATCATCGCGCGGGCGTTGGCGAATTCCGCGCATTCCAGATCGAGTTAATAAAGTCGAGTCGCTCGTTAGCCCGCTTTCGGCCACGCTAATAGTTCGGGGCCTCTTCTCCTCTTCGAGTCGTCTGATGATCGGGCTATTTTTAGAGGGTGGGTACTTCACGCCGCTGGAAGTAAATCATAACAACCGTCTCGAGATACGCACGGCAGCCTACGCATCTCCCGCCGCGGCGAGCCGAGGATGTTCCTCGAGCATGAAATGGCGCAAGAATTCTGGGATTTCCAAATAAAAGAAATCAATACGAACGCGGAATTTTGTGTACACATGTTGCCCTAGGTTCCCCGCGGAATACACGAGAAATTGGAGGATTTCCCTGAAAATCGAGTAGAACTGCGAGTAACACATGAATAGTTGCTCGTTAACGTCAAGCTATCGCTAATGGATAATTTGCAAGTAAAAATTGGAACAATAGCCTCACTTCTCCTATCTACATTTTTTTCGTACAAATTAATTTCACTTACGAATGTACTGAAACGTTAATGATAAGAAACGATAGAAGAAAACTTTTATATTCTTTCCCGTTTTAACACTTTACACAGCACGTGCGAACTCCTAAAGCTTGCAGCTGATTATAAAGTAGAAATATAAAAAAAAATATAAAAAATTAGGACATAAGTTAAGGGAGCGTGCCAAATGTCTTCGAGAATCTCGTGTTACGCGCGCATCAAAAGAAATTTCGCAACATCTATTATCTTCCGTTTCTGCGCCGTGGTGCATAGGATATCATTAATTTTCTCCGTTAGGCAACTTGTCGACAAGCCAGCCGGGCAAAAAATTCCATCGATAAGCACTATCTTTCTTTCGGTTCGGCGGTTTCTCTTTTTCTTTTTGAGAGGCGAGATAAGTTCGATCAATAATGCATTAATATCCCTCTCCGTGTGCCGTATGCTGCAAAAATTTGGGAGATTGATACGGTATTGGGAATCGAATGAAATTTTTCGCGATCATTCGCGAAATGCGCGATGTCTCGGAAAAGCGATATTTATTTTTTAATACAGATATAAATTCAGCGCTCATCGCTGTGAGGAAAGACATTATTATTATTCTTTTCGTTTTCCGCAACGGGAGGTCTTGCCCGTGCAATTCGTGCAAACTTCATTCGAGGACGTCTCGGCGGGGCTGGGAAAGTTCATAAGCCGCCGAGTATTTTTGTCCGTGGATATTATCGATTGCATATACGGGGCATGCCGAAACTATCAGCCTTCCTTCTTCCGACGAATTCGAAATAAGTTTCTTCCTCGAGAAGAGATCTGCTCATAAACTCTATCCTTAATATCTCAACGTTTTGTGCCTAAACAAACATCGCAATTAAAAATATCAAATTATACTGGTATAAAAAACTTCCTTAAAAAATTTAAATTTAAGATCGGTACAAGGACTTTGAATCTATCTAATATCTTCGACGTTCCAATTAACATTAAAATATAAATTAGAAATCATTAGCATTTAAAAGTTTGAAATTTACTTCCGTTAATTAACGATAGGAAAAAAGTATTATTACAGCTTAGGTACTTTTTTATCAAGCGCAAATTAAAAAGTTCCGTTATAATAAAGGGAACGCAAAAGCTGAAGCGGGGATTCTGGAACACTCTATATATATATATTGTATCACTTGGTTTTCAGCGGGGCGGCTTTCCTTTATTCTTCATTACAAGGAATCGACTCGCGAGAAATCCGCGAGATTTCGTCGGCGTGTTTTTTATCGAGCATTACGTCAATAAACGTATAAACAAGAAGCGTTCCGATCCTGCGGGATGCCGCGTTCGCGCGAGCTCAGATATTTTCGCAACTTCCGCGCAACTATCGCGCAAACAATATACGGAAGTTCACAATTCTCCCCGGCGAGGAATCATAATAATAATATCATAAATATATCTCGCATATGTATGTATACGGATATGTATGTATGGCGGGGGAGCCGCAAAACACGTTCTCTGGTCTGGAGTCCTTGATTCCGGCATGTGCGCGCCGTAATAAAGTCTATTTTGTTCTATCCTGTACTCTCTAGCTCGTGTGTACGCTGTTTTAAACACGTTAATATCGCGCAGCCGTCTGAACCGCGTAAATTCCACGTTGTAAAGATACGCTGCTGCGGCGGTATATTTGCGGTGCGGCGAACGCGGCGAGATGCGGCGAGGGAGATTGTCTTCCCATTACGGTTTCGCAGACATGCCTTTCTACGCTATTTTTATTCCCCGCATCGAGATCAACATTCTACATTAATGGCGGCTTTATTTATATAAAGCCGATCGTATTTGCCGAGAAGTTAGAAAACGGAGTTTTCCTCCGGCAAATTTTAATCGGACGTATAATTTCTGGCGACTTACGACTTTGACATTTAGCAATAAAAATACGTTGCGAAATTAAGATTCCATTAAAGTCCTAAACTTGGCCGGGATAATAGAGTTTTCCGATCTATATTTGCATTCTCGAAGTGGAAGTTGTCAAAGCGCTCTTCCCATCAATTGGAATTATCTTCGCGGCGATATTTCCGCGGAGGAGAGATCGCTCCGGTTTTTCGTGGCGGGAAACGATATCGTCTCGCGCCTCGCGCCAGCCGCGTCTCTCATCTCGTTATTACGATTATATTGCAATCTCCGGAGTGTAAATTTCAAACGGCTCTCTCTCGTGACGCAATTCGCGATCATTATCGCGAGTCCGATTGACGTGTACCTAAAATCATTGACGTGGTCGATCGGCCGGTGTGCTGAAACGCGGCCACCCGGTATCCCGCGGCGATGACGCGAATCGAGCCAGCTCGAACGCCGGTGAATGACGTGTCTTGCTTCTGATTCACTGCAATGCGTCACGATGAACACGGGGTATCTTATTGCCGGGGCCATTGCAGACTATTGTTCGGTCAGTTCTCAAACGATCACTTGCGTTGCGAGTGGCAAGCGAAGGAGGAATGTGAGAGAGAGAGAGAGAGAGAGAGAGAGAGAGAGAGAGAGAGAGAGAGAGAGAGAGAGAGAGAGAGAGAGGGACAGTTATAAAGTCAGAGAATCGAAAATCATGTTTCTCACTTTTTTCGTCGTTAATTTATTCCTTGTAAATTTTTAAATACAAATATATATATATATATATTTTTTTTTCGAGACTAGCGAAGAAATTTTTTACAAAGCATTCGAAAGAATTATTTTAATATTTCAATATCGGATATTTTATATATATATTTTTTTATTTAAAAATTTAAATATATATATATATAATATCCGAGATTGAGATATTAAAATAAAAATATTAAAATAATTCTTTCTTTGCTTTGTAAAAAATTTCTTTGCTAATCTCGAAAAATAGACCTCTGAGTCTGATTCGCTATTTTCTTTTTTATCAGATCGAAACCGCGATGATTGAAAGATTCAGATACAGGTTTCAGGATTAACTTTATATAGGCGATATAACAGTCCCGTCAATTCGGCGAGAATAACGAGAGCATTATTAACAGTTTGAATGTGTGAGCCGGACATGGGGTGCGGTGTTTGAATACAGCTTAAAATGCAGCCAGATAATTTCGCGGTACGATCGATTGCAATTCGACGGTGCAATGCGACGTCACGTTTACACACATGCTATTTATTTACATCCACGTGTGCATGCCGGCATGCGGCAGTCACGTGATTATTTCAACTATTTATAGTCGCCGATGCGGTCAAGTACCAGCGAACCGGCGAAATTCCAACAAATCGTCTGGAATCTTTCCATCGGGACTCAAAAATTGCGGTGTCACGTTAATTTTGGATAGACATCAGAGATGAAATTTTTACGTTGACAGCAAAATAAAAAGAATAAAAATTAAGAAAAATTTTACCAAATTATGTGATTGTAAAAAATGAGTGGAAAAAATTTTTTGTCTAATTGTGCAGAGAGAGAGAGAGAGAGAGAGAGAGAGAGAGAGAGAGAGAGAGAGAGAGAGAGAGAGAGAGAGAGAGAGAGAGAGAGAGACTTCCTTTTGCAGAATTTTATTTGAGCTTACTTGTAGTCAGTTTAGAATATATTTGTTAATTCTTTCAAGAGAGCAAGAGAGATAAATTTCCGTTGGAGAAAAATCGACTCCAGATTCGCCGAGAATTCATGATCGTGAGAAGGACGCGCTCGGGGCAAACGTTTCTAACATCGAATGAAAATATAGTAAGCGAAAACCGCGCAGCTTCGCGCGTAAATACATCCGGCGGCGATTTACGAGCGGCCGGTCGCGAGCTCCTCGATTCCGGAAGTTGGCGCGACTCGCTTCTTTTCTCACTAACCATCCATTGTTCCCGCGAAACGCGTCGAGGAAGTCGTAAAGCAACGACTCATAAACTTGTCTCGAGTCAATGAAAACGCGACTGGGGATCGTTTCAAACGCGCTTTAAAAGCTTTCCACTTTACATGTGCCGATCTCTTCGTAACGGTGAGATAATTCAATGACGCGCCGCCGGATTGATCCCATCCAGAAATTTTAAGCTCGTGAACATTACATCGAAGCAGTCGGATTTCTTTAAAGAAGAACCACTATAAATCTCGGGAGAAAATGTTCAGGAAATAATAAAAAAATGTGTTATCTCCTATAAAAAATAATGGTTATTTGGTGCCATTTGTTACGGCATAAAAATCGTTCTAGAAACTATCATCCTCTTTTCTAGCTGTAAAATAGCCCATTTTATCTAGCCCATCTTTCTCTAGTGGAAATTGGAACTCTCTTTTTTGTTACTTTTATTTTTGCTATTAAACGTTTGATAAATTACACAATCTTTTTTCAAGATAAAACAAGTTTTGTAAAATTAAGGAAACACTAACGTATATAATTTTGTGATACATTAACATATTAACATTAACATATTATTTTAAATATTATTCACGTATAAATCTAGGTTTTATATAATATTTCGATTGAAGATCTCGAATGCGACGAGAATAATATATTTTGACGTGGAAACGTCTTTGAAATCGTCTAGCGATGTTCTCCGATCGATTCTCAATTGATGCAGTTAAACTAATAGATTTATGTTATCAGCGTTCATCTCGCGCCCTCGAGCGTGTAACGTGGCATTTAACAGAAATGTTTGAAGGTTTAGGACGTGAGTGAGACGCAGTCGAGAAAATGCGATGAGATTCGCGGGATTTTTTTTACACCGAATTCGTCACTCAATCGCGCGGAAGATCTGTCGCGTTTTCACGTCGCTTTTATGCGAGGCCTTTATTCGGGATTACGCCACTGGCCTCTCCGATAAGAGGAATCGGTAAAATAACGCGAATCGGTCGGGGTGGCGGTGAAGGAGAGAGAGAGAGAGAGAGAGAGAGAGAGACAGGTGGCGGGGGTGGCACGAAGCGAGATTACATGGGCGAGGAGAGGACGTGAAGGAAGACCGCCCAACCTAAACTCTCCTCGCCATCAAAATGGCGGAGACCCGGAGAGTTGGAGGGTTGGTGGTGGCACACGTGTTTGACAGCCTCGGGGCAGTAGCGTAACGGGCGTCCCGGATTTGCGTTGCTATTACAGGAGAGTTGTAACTCGACTTTACCGCTCCCCGTTAAAATCGCTCGCTCGCTCGAAGGAAGTAAATTTGTATCGAATGAATTTGAGGAGCTTTTAAAAGGGGGATAACAGGATATTACGTCGAGGGTACACGATCGTGTTTCATTTTTACGCGAGAAAATGGATATTGCGAATGTGATTTAGCTGGATGGATTATCTAAAATCGGATCGTTATTTTCCTATAGAGAAAAAAAAAAAAACAGAGAGCTAGGGAGCTCTCTCAAGGAAATTACTATAAAGTTGATGATTCATAATTGTTAGAGCTATAAGCGAACGCTTGTAGAAATATTCGTTGAAAATAAAAGGATAAAACATTCGATCGGGAAATTATTAACCGACATAATTATAGCATTTAGAAGCTCTTAGTATCGATTAAACATGCTAAAGAAATGAATTATCTCCAGAGACGATTCGTCAAATTTAAAAACGGATATTCAGTTATTTCTCATCGCTTATATCTAATATAAACTATATGAAGGAAATCTGGGAGGAAAGAGAGTAATCTTATTTGGTTTCATCGAAATGATAAAAGTAATGATGCAGGGGCATAAAGTGTGTCCCAACTTAGAAAGGAGCTTCAATTATTTCGTCCGTCTCTCGCCGGCGCGCGACGCTTCGTTTGCTTTTTTTGTCGCGAAGAGAGCATAAAGCGTCTTCGGCGAACTTTCGAACAGACAGCTTTTTTTCTTCGAGCGAGAAGACGAAGGGAAGGACTTCTCTCTGAAAGACACTTCGCAAAAACAACGACTAGAAACAACCGCGTCACAGATAACTCGGCTCGGCCGCCGTCTATTTGATCATCGTGGAAGAAATATTTCCCGGAGAGGAAAACTCTGTCCGACGAAAATTCTTATCGGCGCTTTCTCTCACCCCTACGCCTCTGCGAAGTTCACCTCGCTACCACTACCACCACCGCAATCACCCTGTGTAACTCCCCCTCCCCCCGGTCAATGACGTCATAGCACAGTGGCGCGAACATCACGTTGAGTTCACTGACGTCAGCACACCAACTGTCATCCAATGTTGTTAACCCCCTATGTTATCGCAAGGCTTTCTTCGGTGGTTATTTTTCGAGGCACATAAACAATGCGGAATATGGCGGAATTATCTGCTTCCGTCAGTTGCAAACGTTAGGGGATGGCAGTGTAAAGAATGAGGCTCCAAAAAGGAGGTCTATGAACTAAAAAGATAACTTCAACGTTGAGGAGTCAATATATAAGCAGCTTCTTTTTTATAAATTTAATGAGTGAATAAATAAATGGAGATGATTCAAAAATTGTTTATAAGCAAATCAGAATTTTTGTCAAGCGTAACTTACCTCTGCGCTTTTCCCATCAATTGACTATCCGGTTGCTTTTTTTACATTTTTTTCTATATTTGTAAAAAAAAAATACTATCATATTTGGTTTTAGAGTCACGAATTTATCACGCTATTTATTTAACTCTTTCATTTGCAAAATCCTACTCGCGCGTATTTACTCGCGCAGCGAGTATTTCGTTTACGAGCATGCAGCATGCAATTTCCTCGGTCGATTTCCCGACCTGTACTTCCGAACGACAAACAGCGTCATTGATTCACCATGACGACGAAACTGACTATCACCTTCGTCATTGGTCATCCTCGTGCCAGGTGTGAATATCATCTAGCAGACATCCCACAGCGAGCTCGCGTGATGTACGACGGGTAAAATTATTCGCGAGCGACCGAGGGTGGTTGAAGAGTCGCTTGAAGAGGATATGCCGATTCGTCGTCGAACAATGTCGTCTTAACAATCGCGTCCGAAATGAGCGTCAACAGAAGTGTAGCTTTGAATTTAGGAATCGTTAGGAAAGTTTTTCTGAGATTTAAGACAAAAAAAATCAAGATTTTTATAGTTTTACACGTTGTAAATCCATGAAGCACTTAATTTTAATAGTTTGGGTAATTAGATTTGATAATTGTGTTCCCGATATTAAATCTGGATCTAGAACTTTTATAGCAAAAATTTAATTGGATAATGTATTTGCTTCGAACATTACATAATAATTAGATGTTCCTTTCTTGGAACTTCTCATTCAACATTACTGTTATTGATCGATCTTGTCAATTGTTTACTCTTGTTAATTATTTATTTTATAAAGACGGCTAAGCTCGCTTTGAGTAATTGAAATTCCATAGAAGAATTCCACTTTGCGAGAATTTCAACGTTGTAACAATCGCTTGTTGTAAGCGTTCTGTGCAGTGAATACACTACATTGTAAATCAAAATTACATCCTTTCCAATATATTGCCACGTTGAAAATTTTTCGACAGAAAAATGCCACTATGTAAATAATCACGAACTATAAAAATCTGATTTTAAAAGAATTCAATATTACATCAAAGTTGCAATAACTTGATATTAAAAAATCTCTATGATGAAAGAAATTTTATATGAATTACAAATTATCAAGTGCTCCTATCGCCGAATTTTTTGCAGCAATATATTGACAAAGAAGATACACCGATCTTTTATTAACTATTATTTTTCTTTATTATTTTTCATTTAGACATAAAAAAATATATATCTTAAATATAATACTAAACATCTCTTCTTCAAAAATCAAATATTTAAGAATATTATTAAAAACTGATTTACTTGGAATCTGTGTGAATAATTATAAGCGGAGAATAATCTTATTTACATATTACGACAGGTAATTTAATAAGCAGAAATAGTAGGAGACCCTGTAACCCGTCTCTAGTCCTCAGGATTATTCTGCAACATCTCGTCTTTACTCATAATGTTCAACCCAAAATTAGAGCAAATCGACGTTCGTATATATAGTTCTCGTTACAACCCCCTTATCCTTGATAAACCAGGATAAAGAGGATAGAATGCATGGAGATTGCCGGTTCCTATTGACCTTTTTCGAGAGACACGTAAATCGCATACGATTCGGCGAATGCAGGATATTTGGGAAGGATGACAATTTGTAACTACTGCCGTTAATCCGATTTTCAAATGGATCGCTCACAGGGATTCACGTCGTGCACCCTCTTGGCGCGTCGGGAAAATTGCGCCCGCCCGCGGCATAAATTTTTACCCCGACAGTGCGTAGCGCCGTCAATGGGATTGATGACGGAAAAAAGGACCATTCCTCCTCCTTCCGGAGACCCAACGGCGTCGGTTATTGGCTGTCCCTTAAAGCGACAGGATAATATATCAGGGGCGCGAAATTGTAATTGGTTTCAGAATTTCAAATGCGATATAAAAACACGCTTCCTTTGAAAGTTGAATGAAACTCGCTTGGGGCTCGTATGAAAACTTGACTTATTTTGCGGCGAACAGTTATCGATAGTGTCTTGAATACATGTAGAAATAATTTATCTCTGATCTGAATGAATATTGTATTGTTTTCGAGCTATGTCTTGAGAATTTGATTTAACATTAATTCAGAAAATGTTGCATGATTAATGATTATCCCATATACATTTTGTTCTTTTCGTGACGCTGACAACTCCAAATTAATATTTGGAAACGACAGCGAGCGAGATTATTGTAACGACTTGTCGTTACAATCATTACCCCGTCATAGATGTGGATGATATTATCGTGTTACTACATGATCCAAATCTCAGAATATAATTCTGACAATCTTGAATTAAAGCAAAAATACGAGATTCGTATCTCAATCATTTATGCACGTGCGCTCGTTGCCAATTATTTTCCCATTTATCCCCGTCTCACCTCGTTAATCTCGTTCTATTAGAAGTTTTGATGACGCAGTCATGTTGGCGGAATATAAATTGTAGAATTTAATCGCATCCTTATCGTGGCGTGAATAAAAATATCGAGATACACGTGTGCGTTGTCCGAGCATGCATACGGAGATAGGCGCGCGGCAATTTACCGGCGCCAGACGACGACGACGACGACGACGACGACGACGACGACGACGACGACGACGGCGTTCGACGTTTGGCGTCGCGGAAACTCGAACGAGCGGCATCGTCCCCATCTTCCGTCTCCGGCGAAGTCATAGCTCGCTCGCCATTGCTATTTTCGATAATCGACGCATCGTGGCACCGTAATAAACCGCGGATCCGCGGCGCCGCGCTGCCAACGGACACGTGTGCGCCCACGTGCGCAATCCGCACCGGGGATATCCCCCGGTGAAGAGATTATTCCGTGAGAATATATAGATATATTCCTACTCTCAAGGTTCAAGTCTTTTTTTCCTCTCTCCGCGACACGGGGGAGACCCTCGTGTGTCGAGTCGCGGATATAACCGACTACAAAAAATTCGTGACCCACATACTCCGGGATTAGTAATTTTATGACTTATCCACACTCGCGTCTCTCGTCATCCCCGGATCATCCCCCATTAAATTTGCTCGACTGCGACATCGAGGATGTCGTCTCTGCAGATCTAGACGTCTTTAACTTGCAGCAGATACGACACGGGAGAATCGAGAGATCTAGAAATGACAACTCGTTAAGAAAAAGATATACGCGTGTTTGACATAACGGAAATAGCGAGTATCCGTACTCGACGGAAAAGCGGGATTTCGAAATTTTAATTGGCTTGCAGCGTTTCTAATTTAGTAACACTAAAATGATACGAGAATTCTCTCGAAGATCGTATTAAAAAAATATAATACGAACACACAGATTAGTTTTTAACATTCAAGTTCGGACGAGTGCCCAGACGAGTTTATAAACAGCGTCGCCGAAAGAGATTTTGGCATGTAACAATGACTATGATGCAAGAGAAATTATATTGGTAGCGCACAAAGGAATAAAATATACATTCAATAAAATATACATTCGAATTGAAAATCATAGGCGTCTGTCGAAGAAAAAAATATTGAAAAATCTGTTGGAAGCCAGATAGATAAACGATATTCCGATGTGCAAAGTGAATATTACGTAAGCTCGTAAAAAAAATACAGCTTGCAAATAAATCAACTGAAGGAGTGAGTAAATCATTTCAAGAAGATAAAAAAAAAAAGACTGCAGCAGATGTATTCACTTTAACTCGAAAACTCGACACGAGCATTAAGAGAAAATATTTATGTACGACTTAACGTTTCACATAAGAAGTTTTTAATTGTTGTGTATTTATTCTGTCTTTAACTCTCGACAAAAAATTCAGAGAACTGTCTTATGACAAACTTTTTTGTGAATTAACTGATAATGAGTATTGACGTAATAAGCATACGAAATAAGGAATAGAACGAAATGCTAATCGGCAGATCGACGATCTCTCTTACTTTTTCCCTCAAAAACATGAACAGGTCGCCGTGCAATCCTTGTGTAAATACTTCGCTGATTAACAAGTAGGATCATCATCGTTCTATAGAACGACGAGATATCCTTGTCACTTTACGAACCAAGCTTTAGGGTCCTTTCATTGCTAAATCTAATTAATGAACTCTATTATGACACGCTGAAAGCTGGCCGTACCATAGATGGAAATTAAATTAATTAGTTATGTATGATACTATATTAAATCATATTGGAACGCGAATATTTTGTAACAATAAAAAATAGTTTTCAGGGATTAAGAAATGTAAATCTAATAATGTGATTTTTTTCAATAAAAAAAAATATCTGCAAAAAGAGTTCGAAAAAAGAAATGATATCTGGACAAACGTTTTCAGAGACAAATGCTGACAAGTGACAACGAATCACGGACTAGTTCCGAATTCATCAATCTGTTACTAAAATTCAGATTGTAGATTTTAGATCAACACGGTCTGTGTGCTGGCACAGTTTACGTCCGCAGTTCGCTATCGCGATGATTCGTTGTTAGTGATATCTACACGATGATGCTTGCGGCACTCGCGCCAGTCTCTCTCTCTTTTTATTGTCGCGACGAGTGACGTCAATAGCCGCTAATCTTGGAGCTCACTTCCGAAAATTATGACGTTCGCGGCGCGGACGTTTAGGGCGATTATTCGTTTGACGATGACATATAGCTGTCTCCTCTTTCTTCTTTTCATCCAGCGCATTAGACTTTTTGTTAGGGGGACATGACATTTATCTTACAGTCACGTAAGTACGAAAAATTAATCTTAATAATATAAAATTATTTATATTTATATGAAATTTAAACATACATCAGTTAAATATAGTTAGCAAAAATATATCTTCAAAGCATACTACTTAAACAAAATAAAATTAGTTTAAATAAAAAAATGTAATATAAATGTTACATAAATATAGTTTATAAATTAAAATTTCTTCAACTTAAAGAAAATTAGATTTATTTTTAGATATAATTTATGAAAACTTCTTTTTAGTTGTATATATTTGAAGATTAAAGAAAGTCATAGACACATCACATTCAAGTATTTACAATTTGAAAAAATTATTAATTTAAAATAGATTAATAATTTAATCGATGTCATTTTTTTTTGCGTAATAAGAAATAATATTTTTAATAGAATTGAATATTAATGCGCTTGTTGGAACTGTAAAATCGAAGCGCAAAAACACGCGTCAAGCGAAGCTTAAATAAGATCGTCTACCACAAGACGTAATAATGCAGAAGAGCTCGGCTTACATAAATCAGAGCAAATTTCCGGCTGAGATATCGACTGCTTGCCCGGTCTTACGGAGTCTCTTTTCGGCGATTTTTTATCGCAGGAACCCAGACATAATCGGCAAGGATTCCTCCGTCACGTATAAATCGTCGCGGATAGGAGGTTGCCATCATTACCCTTGGCCGTCATCGCGATCGCAAAACACGACAATTGTTGATGGCAAACGTCGTGTTTTCCTCGACGGGAGGAAGAAAATCGCTCGTTTTCATGCCGGCAAACTGCACATAGACTCGTGAATCGCGCGATTATGACAGCCGGCGGTTTTCCCGCCCACGTCTTTCTACCCTCCTTTTCTCCTTGACTTCGAAAGGAAATACCGCACGTTCGATGTTGGGGTAATGACGCAACTCGCACGATCCTATCGTCGTCGTCGTCGTCCTCGTCGTCGTCGTTGTCGCATGTCATTGTTCTTCGCGTTATCGATTCCGTCAAAGTTGCACAAATCCTTGCCGATACGTTACGAAGGGCACGGTAAACGGCTTCAAGAAAATAGTTGTAATTTGGTCCCATCATAATTTGACGTCTTCTAGACTTATTAGTAATAGAGATGGGTGCACGAAGAAAAAGTAGTATAGCAGAATGTAAATATTATATGTAATAATTTGTGGTGATATCACTTTTTACCGTTTTGGGATATAATATGATATGTTGAAAGAGTGAATGTGATTCATGGCTTGGATTTCGTTCTGTACACCCATCAACTTTCATCCAGATTAAATGAGTTTGACTTAACGACTTGACTTATCTTCAAGACATCAAGATTGTTGTACAAATACAAAAAGAGATACAAAAAGAGATCGTCGCTCGAAAGCTACGATTCTAATTAATTGCGTTGAAGGATTAGCATGACAACGGAATTCATCTTATTGCTGTTTGACGAGCTGAATGACTCTTTAGGGTGCGACCGCCGAGTTATTAACTCCGCAAGGAATTAAGTTAGCTTAGTGTTTCGAATTATTTGCCGAGAAATCAGTTGGTGCGTCTGTATTTCGACACGGGAAGACTTGCATCTGCGGCGTCGCAGGGATATTCCTATCGCCGAAAGAAATTAATAAAAATTAATAAAAAGTCCACGAGGTGCTCGTTATTATTATTATTATGAAAAATAAGGAAGAAAATTTTAAGAAAATTAACATGACTCTCGATATTTAATATGAACCGTAGGAAACCGCGAAGCGGTTAATCTTCCAAAAGTCGAAGTGCATCGTACAATCGACGACTTAACGTATATATATATAATATCACCGACCATCTCTTTCGCGCGAGAGATCGCGGTTCGCAAAAAGCCCCGGGCGATTTGCCGGTTGACGGCAACGCTGGTTTTAGAGTCTGTTAATTTAGCGGGAGGGGGAGGAAGCTTTTTGCGCGCACCGAGATTGATTAAGCCCGCGATGGAAGCGTCTCGATTATAAATAATTTCATTCCAGCGGCGCGTTTTGCCTCGCTTGATCGCACGCGCGCGCGCGCGCGCGCGCGCGCGCACGCACGCACGCACGCACGCACGCACGCACGCACGCACGCACGCACGCACGCACGCACGCACGCACGCACGCACGCACGCACGCACACGCAGAATCGGTCGACACGTAAGAACCGCAATATTACCGGTGCGGTTTTGCGCGATGACAGCGTAGACGCCACGGCGTTCGATGTTTGGGCTTAACGTTGGACAGGCGCATTGGCACACATATCCAACCTCGTTTTTGCTTTGAAGCCGCGCCCGTCGTTCGGGGCTCTCCCTTTGAGTCAAGCGCGGTTCGGCCCACTTCAGTTGATCGCTCCCCGACCAGCGCGACCAAAGCGTGTTTACACCGCAGGAAATATACGCCGCGAAAATGCGACGCGTCTGACACGACGATAGGTTTACGAGCCGGGATTTACTACTTCCGAGCGTGTCTTTTCCTCGCGAGATGCCCCGGGTCGATGGCGGAGATTTGTCGGGTGAATGATTGCGAGATGTCTCAGGAGGATATTAACTTGGATGAATCGGCGTATATCCGAGAAGAGATCTTTTTGCTACTTTAGAAATGTTGTCTCTTGCTAAATGTCTACTAATTTCGAATTATAGTCGCAAATTATAATGGCAAATCTACCTACATCTCCCTTTGGAAATAATCGATAAACGATTATTAAAATCATTAAAATAAATCACGTTGATAGAGTATTAAAGTTTTATTTTTTTATGATATATTTCTTTATATTAAATATGCGATGTGGGATAAAATAAATATATAGCTTAATATTAACGTTTATAACATTTATTATCTCGAATCATCAAAGAAAATAGGTGTTGCGTGAATATACATTGCGTGCTACGTTGAATTTCAATGCGCATTAAATACAGGAACATATAAATATAGAATATGGATATAAATTTGTTATTCATTAAATACTTTGTTTAAGTACCTTCCTGTTTTATTCATGTACAGCACACAATGTTGATTACCTCACAGACTGCAAATTTCTTTACGTTTAATTTTAATCTTGCATCGTAGCGAAAAGAAAGATAATAATAAGCATGTTTTGCATACCATAAATATTTGTATCAATTTTGCTTTATTACGCCAGCCGCAATGAAATTTTATAAAACATTACAAATTTGTACGTCGGATTTAAATACTTAAAAAATTGTACTAATGACCGTTTCATTTTCATTTAGCGAGCTGCTTTGCAATTTTTTTTTCTTTTCGTGACGCTTCTTATGGAAAAGACGAGCTTTTCCACTCTCTCTTCGTTTTCAAGGTGAAAAGAGACTCCTTATAATTGGATCCTTATTATTACCACACTCTTATAATATATATATATATATAGCATCTTTTTTTTTAATAATAAATAATACTAACATAAATAGAGTGCTAAAAGACTGCCACTTTCCGAGCGATGTGTCGTCGTGAGATGGCCGCTAATTCTCAAATCGTGCTCGCGATTATTTCCGGAATCTTCGTCCCTCATCCGATCGATCGCTCGGACAATCGTAGTCAAACCAATTTCATGGCTTGAAACTCGAAGTTGCTGTTACTGTAAAAATAGACGACGACGACAACGACGAAGCCAGCTCGACTGCACGACTGTCGAATGAACGGCTAAAATATGTCGCGATATTTCTACCCGATTACTATCCGAGACTATAAACGAATCACCACTACCGGCAGACCAACGGAAATCGATACTCGGGTTGGACTCGATCTACGGGTTGCCGCTCTCTCAGCATGGGATATAATGTGAAAGGGGTGCGCGCGGTCAATAATGAAATAAATACGCGCGGATCGCGGGAGATCGCGGGCGGAGATCTCCAATCGGTTTTTCTTAGATTAGCTAGCGGGAAGATATAGCTATCCGAAATTCCACAGTTTTTTAACTTGCATCGATCCGCGCGAGTTTGCTGCGCTAATATACGGATACAATATACAATGTGACGCGTGAAATTGACTGCGTGATGGAAATGTGCGCTGATGGAAAATGACGTGATACTGAAACACGAAGTGTGCATTTTAACTTAAATAAATAAATAAATAAATAAATAGGGAAATTGGATTAATGAAAAGAAAATTCAAATTTCCTCGTCGTGTCACCGATCGACGTCTCACTGATCATCCGTGATGATAACTGACTAAATGACATTTCGCGGACAAGATGATAGACGAAGATCAGCATTAAATCCTAGCGTTAACGATGACGATGAAGGAACCTGGTCCATCGATGCCGCGAAACGGTCCGAACCGACGGTCAGACCGACTTGATTACCAGTCTTGATCACCCCATTCAAATTCCTCGCCGGAAGTAACCTCCTCGATCTGCGGTCCATCTTCAGCCGCCGTCAGCCCCGTTTGTGGCTTGCTTTCGGCTCCTTGTGGCTCCTCGACGAACGGAGCTTCGGTCGTTTCCAATTGCTCCTCTTCGTGAACATTCTCTTCTTCAACCTGAAAGGCGAATTCCTTGTGATTCAATTCGTTCAGCGGTATAGAGAAGTCTCTCTTCGACTCTATTGGCTCTTAAACGAGTCCAGACCGAAGATCCTTTCTCAGTGGAAATTCGATAAAACATTTGAACATAAAATTATTAAGTATACGAAGAGAACATTTTCTACTATCTAATTCCATACTCGTGTTTCGTCATCCGTGGTAACATCGCAAGGTTTCTCTTCCTTTTCCTGATCGGTTATTTCGCTAAGATCCGCCGGATCCTCGGCGGAACTGACGTCTTTATTTTCATTAGCTGCAAGCTGTGCGACATCTGCCTCTTCCTGTTCCTGCTTTCGATTTTGAATCTCTTCAAGTTGTTCCTCAACTATCAGTCGTTCTTGCTCCTGTACAAGAGCGTCGAGCTTTGCCTGGTTAATTAATCTGTCACAATCAACAGAAAATGAATGATTTAGATATTGGCAATGTGCAAAAAACGCAATCTAAAAATGCGATATAAATATTAATTCCCTAATAAATATAAAGCAATATTAATATTATTTATTTTTATTCATAAATTATATTAATACTTATGTGGATGTTTTTTAAAATTTTTTTATTCTGTAATAATTTTATCTGAAAACTGTATAATTTTAATTTTTACATATTAATTATTATTTATTGATTATAAATATTATATTTAGTTTTTTCGTTTTTTAATTATACTTAATTGACAGTTATTTAAAAATTTGCTTTGTATATCGAAGCGTTTTTTAGTCAAAAGCGATTTATTTGAATCATTACGGGAGAATTTTTTTCTAAGTAACGAGCTTACCTTTCTTTCTCTTCTATTTTCTCTATTTCCTCACGTTCAGCTTGTAGTTTTGCCTCTTCCGCCTTCCTTTCGGCTTCCTGCTGCTCGATTTCCAGTATGTGAGAAAGCTCAGCTTTCCGTTCCTGCGCAAGTTGCAGTGCCTCCCACGCTTTCTTTTCTTCCATCTCGAGCTGCAGCCGTTCCTCCTCCGCAGCCTTCTGCCTCTCCTCGTCCGATCTTTGAAACAAAGTTATGTGCAATTGGTGAAATTGCTTGGATGCGACAAGCAGGCGAGAGCGTCGAAATAGAACGTAAACAGAAATAAAAACTGTTTACAAAGAGTTTTATAAAACTTTGAAATCTAAATGAATTGAAAATGGTAAAGCGAAATTAGAAATGCTTTTATATCCACTTTGGTATCTGTTGTTAAGGATCAATTTATATAAACCTTTTGTATAAATTTTGCATAAAAAAATGTTAATTTATAAGCCTTAAATCCACAATTTTATTCCTGATCCATCATGAACATTTGAATTTTCCATCTTAAATTCACGCGATGCGCGACGAAGCTTTGATATGAACTTTATATGAGATACGAAAATAATATATAACAAAACCACGAATTATAATATTCAGAGAACTAGTAATTAGGAAAACCCGCATGTAGAAAAAGCTATCTATCAAGTTTTTTTAATGAAACCGACATTCCAGATTTTTCGATGAGCGTTTCTCGCATATCTCGCAAGATAAAACGATAAGCCACGTGAATGCGAATATTTTCCACGTGCGATTCGTGGAAAATTTATTGTTAAAAATTTATAAAATTTTCTTGTTGCGTTTAGAATTATCGTCATACTAATATTACTATCAATTTTCAATTATAAAACAATTGATATTATTGCACAATGTATGAAATAATTTTATTATTTTATTATTTTTTAATTATTATTTTATATTTATTATTTTATAATTATGATTATTATTTTATATTATAATGATTGATTATCGAGTGTGCTTTCGAATCAAGTGATGTTTTATGTATGAAAGTCAGGAATCTGCACTGTTGGAAAAAATGTGTTGAATTTAACATAAATCACATGTCCCAAACGGTCCACTCAAAATTTTGTGTTAATTTAACATAATATGGATGTGTTAAATAGTAACATCGACACTATGTTAATATTTCAACAAAAAAGAAATATACTCTTGATCTTAATTTGAAGTTAATTGTATATTACAATTAACATAATTTTTATGATAAAATAACATGTCGAGACGCGTCAAAATTCAAGACTGTGCCGAAACCACACAAAGAATAATAATAAGTCATCCCCACTCCTGTTATAGAGCAAAACCAACCATTTTTTGTGTGTAAATTTTAACATATTGAATAAATATGTACGAATTGTGTTATTTTAACACATTTCTTAAATCATTTTAATAATTTTACATTTTATATTTGTTAAGGTCAGTTAACATAGTAGACATGTGTTAAATTTACATATAAATATGTAGGTTATTTAACACAAAAATTTTAACAAGGATCGATTTTAACACAAATACAAAATGTTTTTTACTGTGTGGCAAGTCGATTAATGTCGCGAATCGTAGCAAATTATTTATTTGTAGCAAATTATCTGAATTTAATATATTATGCAAAACGAATCATGTTCATATATCGAATGATTTTGCGTGATTAGTTTATTCGTGGCGTATTCTATTGGCACGTATTGCCGTTAAAATCACTTACTGCGCTTCCCGAGCCGCTTTGGCAAGATACGCCTCGGCCCTCTTTATGGCATCTTCTCTATCTTGCTTCACTGCAACATAATTCAATTAGAATCTCGATAATTGAAAATTCACGACGCATGCCCAAGTGACACCGACATCTTATTCACTCTACATTTATCGATTGTAGTTTCTTAACATAGAATTAAAAGTAACTTTCGACGAATATCCAAGTATTGAATAAAAAATTAAAATGTTTAAATTTAATCATTTTATTAATTAAAAACTTGGATAATTATACTCAGATACTGTTAATATTAATATTTATATTAATACTCTAGTCTTGATTTAATATGAATTTAAATTAATGCCATAAATTCAAGTCCTTAAATAGAATTTCCTTATTAGAATTAATTAAAAAGTCTGCTAGAAATGCGTCGTGAAGGCAGACGTTTATTTCCACCGCAACTAAATTTACTTATGTAATATCGAGACGTTATCTTACGTAAAATAATTTTAGGAAGGTCACAAAAACACGAGGTATTTCGCGAGGTAATCTCGACGCCATTTTTACGAGGAAGACATTTATCACGAAAACGAGCGAGAGAGAGACACTGGACTAGACACTATCTAGACTAGACACATTCATCCTCGTGCGATCGATAGGAGAGATGCTGTTAACAACGACACAAGCCAACGATCGATCCTCCGCCTACCCCAACCGATACCAAAAAGTGTTCGCCATTCGCGTGACAGGCTCGTTTCCGGCCGCCGAAATGAAATACTTCCGGCCCGCAGTATCGATCGAGATATCAACATACCCTTTTCTTGCTCTTCCTCCTTAGCTTCGTCACTTACGGCCTCCGCACTTTCGGTCGGTTGCGCCTCCTCTGCAACCGGTGCTTCCGGCTCTGATTCTGCTATCGGTTCCGGCTCTGAAACAGGCTCCGGTTCTTTTATCGGTTCTGGTTCCGGCACCGGCTCAGGCTCTGGCTCTTTTACGGGTTCTGGTTCCGGTGCAGGTTCCGCCTTCGGTTCGGCCATTTTCGCAGATTTTGCCGATCTCGCAGCTTTCGTCCCCTTCGCCGGCTTTGACGGTTTTGCAGGTTCCGTAACCGGTTCCGGTTCTTTCGCAGGTTCGGGTACCGGTTCGGGCACCGGTTCAGGTTCTCTTACCGGCTCGGGCTCCGGTTCCGGCTCTCTCTCCGGCTTCTTCTTCGCTTTCTTCTCTTTTTCTTCCGATTCCGGAGCGGAAGCTATGGACGTGTACAGGATGGACATGAACGGACAAGTGACACAAGGGTATTTATGTGAATTCTTCCATTTTATATGGAGACTTACTTTTTTTTTCTCGAGCCGTTGAATCGCCGCCTAATGCGCGTACTAGAAATTGTGAGAAGACGTTAGATGTAAAAGACAAAGAGGAAGGTTACTCAAATGGAAAAATTACAGTAGAACGTTACTCAAATGGAAAAACATAATGAGAATTAAAACTTGAATATGAATATTTTTATGTTATACTAAGTTTTAATGCATGAATTGTGATTATTATAACATTTATGTGATTCTCTTTCCCTCATATGACATGAAGTTTATTCTTCTGTAAAAAATGTCCCCACGATTGCAACTGTCCGCTAATGTCAAAGTTCTACTGCACTGTATTCTTTTATTATTGCAAAAAGGATTACTTCGTGTGTGCCTACTGACCCTTTCGCATCTCTCGTTCTGTCATTGGTTGACCGGAGGCTGTGGGGTACATGAAACATAAAGGATCGATTAGCGATAAAGGATTCTTTTGAAGCGCACGCCAATAAATCCAAGGAAGCGATAAAGGCTTCGCAAAAGAACGTGATATTAGAAAGCGATTACAATGATTACATACAACATCAATATGAAGTGCAGTTGATGGGGCAAGCTCATTAATTAATTACAGCTCATGTAGGAAAAATGTACATGGTTTTATATACACATACGGCGATATGCGACAAATGAATAAAAAGAGAAAGAAATTTAATATTAGCCATTAACGAATGATCTGAAGATTAAGAATGAATCATTGAGCTCATTTTTGATGACGCAAGATTATCGCATACATCGATGTCTTACCAATGAGTCGGCAATTAATGAGAGATCACAATCCTCGTTTTTTCTTATGAAGATGATTTACTGATCGTCACGATTCGATTAACGTGACGTCCAATTAGAGATCACACTCGGTCATATCTAGCGATAGATTTGTCGGATTTTTGTCTCTGAAACCAGATACTTACGATCCAATTTCACAGTCAGATTATATAGTTAAGTAATTTTCTATGTTTCAATCTTTTTCGGTATATATATATATATATCTCTAATATAAATTTATATCATTAAATTATATTCATCAAATTGTATGTTCGAAAAAAAGAAGCTTAAAAATCAAATCAAATAAAAAATCAAATCAGATCAAATTAACATTAAATGTATTTTAATTAAAATAGCCTCCATTAGAATTCGGATACTTCCATGTTTAAAGAAATTTATTTTTTACGAAAATATTCTCTTAAAGTACCGAATCAATTTAGAATAATTAATTTTCTTTCAGGAGCGTTAATCTTAATTGATTCCAGAAACAGTGGATTTCAGAGGCAAAATGAGACGTCGTTGGTTAAACTACGAAGCACACGAAGAAGCTTACCTCGAAAACAGTGCATTTATTCGTTACGTAGCTCGTCTACGTTTCCATTATTCTCTCTTGTGCAAGGTAAAGTAATTGACTTGGGGACTCTCGCTTCCATCAGATATTATTATTTTATTCATACGTTTTTCTTTTTTTGCTGTCTCACAAGCACGAACAAAACGGGATTTACAAAATCGAAACAGTAACGAACATCACGATGCAATATGTGCAACGTCGTATTAGTGTCTACATTTTTATCTGTGTTTTTTTTTCTTTTTTTTTAATGAACACGCGGTATTTTTTATTGCATCAATTTAATCGGTTCCATTTTTTCCTGTCTCTTTTTCGCACTCTCGTTATTTGTATCCGTAGGTCGCAATCGGTCGAGTGCGATTGTTTCGGTGGTCACGACAATTTTACATGCCCGTCGCAATTTCATTAGAGTCCATCGAGTAAAAATCGAATGAAGAATGTTCGGAAAATACAGCACGTTCTATGATTATTGCGAATATCGGCACATTGGACTTTAATGAAGCGGTCGACGAGCGCACGACCGGAATAGAAGAAAGGAAAAATAAAAAAAGTAGAGACGGATATTAGATTTTTTCGATCATGACTATCCCCGTTAGCCGCGCGCAGTAAAATAATTCCGTTCGAAGAGGATTTTTGCCAGGCTTGCGAACCGAATATAAAACTGTATTTAAAACACCGAAAGAGATAAAATTTTAAAACTGAACTGTGCAAATTCTCTTTCTGTCTCTCACAATAGCCGTAATAAAATTAAGAACGAAAATGAAATGCTGATTGATATTAAATTTGAATAGAATTATTTCATCTGTGGCGGAAAATTTAGCGTACTTTTGTACAGTTCTTGCAATAATTTTATTTTATAGAATGAAATTTTATTCTTAAAATGAAAATTTATACAATTCAATTCAATAATCTACATGACCTACATGAGATCGTATTCCTATTCATATAAGTTTCGTTCTCGGACAAAATTTTCTATTCTATACTTTTCTACAGATTCTTTCGCTAATTTAGAAACCGTTCTCAATACGAATGGTCGAGCGCTATATGTTATCTATATAATTTCCATTTTTATATATTTTAATAACTCAAATCTCAATCTGATGTAAGACTCGCCTAAAAAAAAATTGAAAAAAAAAAAATTTTTCTTGTGATGAAAATTTTTCTTGTCATGAAAAGGAGATAAAGAATTAGCTTTCGGTTTGCAATCCTGCAGCTTCCACGTGTCGCACGATGCTTATCGTAATATCTTTTCGCGCCACTTCCGGAACGCAAAAGTGGACGGTATCAGCCACAGTTCGTATGATGACGATCGACGAAGTCTCAAAGTCATTCCTCGGCGGCGGCCTCCATCTCCTCCGCCTCTTCCGCCTCTTCGTTCTTCTTGCTCGGCTTCTCGTACAGCTCTGGCACCTTCTCTCTCCAACCCTTGCCTGAAACGTTCAAAAAAGCCGCACTGCTTCCTCTCTCTGCCATTTTTGCTCTTATCCGCGAGCGCCGCAAAATTCTGCTTTTGGCGCGTGATCCCAGTCGCCTGGTGTTCCGCCTGGAGTTCGCCGTCGTGTAAATGTCTTGCTCTCTCTCGTTCCTTCGTTTCTTTTGATTTGGCTCATGACTTTTCTTTATGGTCACTATGGTATCGTTTTTCCGCTGTGTTTTCCGATTACCGCAATAAAAAATGGCGACAAGTTGGTTCGTAAAAAAGATGCGAACCGCCGCCAAATCGATGGATCGATGGATCTGATCGATATAGCCGATGATTGAATCGATCGTTCCAAAAAAGAGCGTATGTAATTAGATACGATTAGATTTTTATAAATAAACAGAAACAAAATTATATTTCTTTTTCCAATAAAATTTTACACCAAATATGAAAATATTACAGTTCATTTATATTTTTTTTTTATATTTTGTCAGAGTTTGCGTGGAAAAAGAGAATATTCAGCAAATAGAAATAGAAATTAATATTTATAATACTCTTATCGAAGATCAATTCAATCGTATGTCTTTTTTTTTTAGAATTATAATAACAATAATAGTAATAATAAAAAACCGATTGTGTCACGATATCGAATATCGCATGACGTGGTGGTTATCAAAAACGGATGCGGGATACGTATGGGGTAAGTGTACGTTGTTGCTGTTGTACGATTAGACACAATACTATCGAACAAGTAATGCAGCCACGACAAAAAAAGACGTACAAAAAGAAAGATCAATTGTTGTGTGACCAACAATAAAACAACAAAAATACCAGAGAAACACACGTGCTCGCTAGCACAAACAAAAGTTTTCAGACAGTGTAAACCAGAGGTGCCAGCCAATCCAAGAAAAGGGATGAAAAAAAAAAAAAATAGAGAAACGAGAGGGCGGTGGGGGCGAGGGCGGTGGAACGAGAAAAAAAAAAGTAGACAAAAAGAGAGTTGCACACAACGGCGTCGTGGGGCCGTTTTTTATTTTCTCAAATCTATTCAAAAATCATGTTTCAGACCGCGAGAACGGAGCGTAGCTGTTATTTCATGGAGCTTTTGCTTCTTTGATTATAACATCCCTCTGGAAGTAATATGAAATTCTGCAAAAATAATTATTCCGATTTTCCTCCGAAAATGTCAAAATGGATTTATGCTTTATTAAGATATAATTACAAGATATCATTTCAGAATTACATTTCGTTATGAATTTTGATGTGTCATTAAAAAATTAAATATAAAATTTTCGATGAAAAAAAGTCACGATTATAAATAAAAATTGAAATTATCGTATGAGATGCTTTTTAGAAATTCTTCGCTTCGCTCTCGTCGATCTGGTGCCTCTAACTACGTGCTTCGTGTAGGGATCATCGTGTGTGTAATATCGTCAAGACGGGACCGTTCCCGAATAGCGTTTCGTTCTCAAAGAATAATCTCTTTGAGGCTGAAATGCTGAGTCGCGACACGACGGTCCCCCGTCTTCGTCGTTGTCTTGTCGTCGTCATCGTCGTCCTCGTCAGCGTGACGGATTACTCACAGGCAGTCGCGGCCGCCTGACGGTTCTTGCTGTAGTAGCTGAGGAAGTTGACGTCGTTGCGGATGTCAGCCGGCCGAAGGTCCGCAACCTTGAAGTATGGCTTCCTGACGAATTGCGGTGTGCCGGCGACGTACTTGATACACGCCAGGGTGCCGAAATTGCCCCGATCGGGCACATCGTACCAGCTCACGTAGTCCAGCTCCCTCTTCGCGTTTTTGCGGCCGGTCAGTAATCGGCGGACGTAATCGTGGCTGCGCATTCGTTCCGGCACGATCGCCTCCAGGAAGTCGCTGGAAATCGTAAGGAGCTCGTTGACTGATCTTATCACAAAAAGCGACGAAAGCGCTATTTCAATATTTGAGGGGAGAATAAATCGTCGGAAATCAGAGGGATATTCCTGAGTTTTACTCCTTCTTTAAATGTACTATTTTCGAATTACGGAAATATTTTGATTATTCTCACGCCAGGGTGTCAATTATTTTATTTAGCATAGGAAGTTGGATATTTGCTTTTTTTCTAGCGATCAAAAAATCGGCTCAAATGATTCTATTAACGCTAGACTTTGATTAATACAATCAACATAATTAGTTGCACACCATTTTGCTTCCGTCGGATACCTTGCCATTGCCCTTGGCACGAACACATGGACACGTCGAAGAAGAGAATCCACTTTTGCGCGAATGTCCTTCGTTTCATCGTCGAACAACTGCGAAGAGACATATGCGAAACATTACTTGTGTGAACGAATCGATCAATCTCTCGCGTGCACTCAGAGTTTGATCTAGCCTAAGCTAACACAAATCATTTTTCAAGCATTTTTCGCATTTTTATCATGTATTTTTAAGGATAGATACTTGATAATGATATTAGCTTCGGTTTCTTTAACACGATATTATATACATATGAATGAGGAATCGAATTTAATTGTATTGATATAATCACGTGATGGCTCGAAACTTTTCAGATTGACGACAATATCGACTCTCTTACATTTTGAATCTAAAATATGATTGTTTATTGAGTGAAAAAATAAAGTAGAAATTTATTTATTCAAAAATTTCAGCTGCGATTCGTAATCTATTATAAAAAAAAAAAAAAAAAAAAAAAAAAAACGGAAACATCTGCAACAACGCGATTCCGCCCACGATGTCCAACGCAAATGAAAGATGATGATATATCGATGATCGGCCAAAATGACGGCGATGATCTTCACACGAACAATGGCACTGACATATAAAGTCTTACCGTGTGTTCTCATGAGAGAAGACTAGACTAATTTAAAGTCAGAGAAAGAGAGAGAGAGAGAGAGAGAGAGAGAGAGAGAGAGAGAGAGAGAGAGAGAGAGAGAGAGAGAGAGAATACGTGATATCAGATTAGTTGCCGGACTTACTATGTGGTCTCGGGAATTTAGAAACTCCTCAAGGTAGGATCGGGTGGTCAGCCTCGGCAGATCGCGTATCCTGTTGAGCTCAGCTGAGAGGATGCTGGGCCGCACGCGCGCTCGCACCCTTATCGGTACCATCGAGCCAGCGTAGTATACGTAACGGACCGGCGAGTATACATGGATCGGCGTGTATACATGATGAATCGGCGAGTGAACTATGGTGACGAGCCTCTTGTGTGCCACGTATGGCAGTGTGTGAGGAATGCTCCTCAACTGGAGGCACGAACGACTCATTTTTACTAACCGCGCTCGTTACCAAAAGTAGTGGCGAGCTGCAAAGCTAAGATGCCAAGCGGTTTACCCTTTCGGTGACGATTAAAATGCCACGTATAGGCTTTCTGGGAGAACACAGAGAAAATAATTGCCAAATGCAAAAAATAGTCTGTGAAAATGTTTATTGAAAATAAAAAGCTGAAATAATAAACTTCTCTTCAAGCTACCAAGCTTAAAAATGATTATCAAAAAAATTTTTTTTCTTTAGAAGGAAGGAATAGTAAAAAAAATCATGAATTCATCCGAGTTCAGAGATAAATCTGTGTATGGTATATAGATAAAAAAATTTTGTAAAAGAACTTCCTATTGTATCATTTATATTTTATTAAATAGATGACTAATGTTCGTATTAATATTGCTCATATTAATAAAACGTCACCAAAAAGTTTGCAATAGCAAAGCGTAGCGTTCGATGCGTTCCAGCGATGAGCAGCGTCATGTCAAATGATTAACGCGATACGGATTTTATA